>NC_089249.1:262081216-262216946 GCF_963930625.1 Muntiacus reevesi | reverse complement strand
ATAAAGACCAATAAAATATGCTAGAAAGAGCTGAAGATAGGTATCACCAGAGGCTATCACAAAAGAAGATGGAATCGTGGCAAATAAGCATATTATTAGAAACTCAACATTATTAATCATTAGAGAGTTGCAAATTAAAGCTTCAGTAAGGTAAACTATACAGCTATCAAAATGCCAAACAAGCAAAGTAACAATGACAGTACTGGCAATACCAAGTTATGTCAATAATGCAATGCACTAGAAGTTTAATATATTTCTATTAGAAATGCAAAACTATACAGCCACATTAGAAAGCATTTGGCAGTGTTTTATAAAGTCAAATGTAATTCTGCTTGCCAAATGAACCAACAGTATTACTCCAAGAGAAATGAAAATGTATGTTCATGCACACACTCTGAATATTTATAACAGCTCTATTCACAGTCACCAAATATTGAAAACAAAACAAATATTTTCTAACCAGTGAATGCATGAACATCTATTTGTATATCCTTGCAAATAGATGATTCCCAAATCTCTAATATAACTGGCTAAGTAAATGCAGTTAGACACCAGATACTACACTTTCCATGATTCCATCAGTCTATGCTTTTTGAAGCAATAGAAGCAATAACAATAAGTATAGCTAATGTCCAGATCTTGGTTTCTAAATATAATACTGTAAGGATGGAAAATTAGATCAATTGAATCAGTTGGTATCATGCATTGGGTTTTGAGAGGCAGAGGCTGAATATAAAGAGCCTGTCTTGGGGATTGAACTGTTCTTTGTGAACCGTAGTGATGAATAAACTGTTCTATGAATTTGTCAAAACCTGTGGGACCATACATAACTGACTGATCTTTATATATAATTTTAAATTAAAAAATCAGGATGGTGAGATAGATGGAGTGTGACAAAATAACAACTAGGACTGAGATTAAAAAGAATACTGAAGGGGATGGAAGGAAAAAGAATCCAGTTTTTAAGAATTTTGGAAAGTAGTGTTTTATTGGATATTATAAGGGTGAAAGTATAAAGAAATGTATCTAAACACTCTGGTAAATGTGTTTCTCCCTTGGATATGGCTTAACAAATCTAAAACTACTTTATTGTTATAAGAAAGTTAAATAAGTAAATTCTTAGTACATAATGAGAGCCAGATTTTGACTTTAGGGGGGAAAGTTTATAAATAACTAAATGGAGAAAATTAGAATAAGCCCTTTGGTGCTGGATTGGAGTATCAGCATAGACTTATAGGTGATAAGTGACAGACAAGTAGATGGCAGATTACATACAAACATGCATACATAATTATAAATGTGTATGTATGCAGGAATTGGTAAATGCATATGCTTAGATCTTTTCACTAAGAGGAAATAGAAGCAATAAGTACACCTCATGTTCAGATCTTGGTTTCTAAATATAATTTTCCAATAGAAAAATTCAGGGGTCCTTCATGAAAATATTTATTTTAGGGCTGTGAGAAGAAAAATAGGAGATGAGCCTAGAGCATCTAGCAGTATCAGATGAATAAATTTTATGAAAAATAGAAGGGGTAATGTTAAAAGAACACAGGAGCCAACCTGAAAGAGCTCCCACTGGACAATGCTGCTGGAATAACTTGAGTAACAAAATAATGAATGATAAAATAGAATTATAACCTCCAAATAAATAAACATGAGTTCCACATGTATAAATAAATAACTGAACAAATAAATGGGGAGAAAGCACGTCTCTTACTTATAGAAAAATAAATGTAGAAGGAATGAGATATAGAGAAAATCATCATTAGAAGACTACAGTAATGATTATTACAGGCAAGATCCTCAGTGGGTGTAAAATCAGTGAATATTTAAGAACTGGTCATATTTGTATTTTCAAAAATATTACCCCCAATTATTTAGTAATTAAAAAAGAAATAATATAGGCTTTATAATGTAGAATCCTCACAGATACTTGCTTCATCAAGGCAAAATAACATAAGTAATACTTGTCATCATAATGTATACCCCAATATGATGTAATGAGAGCCATCACTTCTATGGTACCCTTTCCCCAAAATGTATTACGTCAGTGTACTCTTGAGAAAATACTAGATAAACTCAAAATGAGGAACCTTGCAAAATTAAACTGGCCATTACTTTTCGAAGTCTTGAAATACATGAAAAGACCAGCAAATTTTCACAGATAAGTGATATAACAACTAAAGGCAAGGTGAGATTCTAGACTGGATCCTGGAACAGGAAAGTGAAAGTGAAAGTCACTCAGTCATTTAAGTCTATTAGTTGGTTGTTGGGGCAGGAGTGGTGGGGTGGGGTGGGGGTACTGTGCACAAATTCAACTGTTTAGCAGTTTGAACCAGAGTTATTTTCCTAGTTTTATTCCTAGTATTACACCAAAGTTAGTTTCTTAGTCTCATTAATAGTACTGTACCAAAGTTAATTTCTTAGTTTTGATAATTGTCTTATATTATGTAAGATAAATATTCACAAAAGAAAATTTAGAGGATACAATAGAACTGACTGTAATGATTTTGCAACTCTGTAAGTCTAAAATCATAAGATTGATTCTTTTAAGTTTTAAAGTTTTTTAGGCTAACCTTGATAAAATTTTCCTGAATCAAGAGCAAAAAAATAATAATAATAATGTGAAAAGTATCACAAAAAATTCATGGATATAAAATACCAATCCAAGTAGGTTCAACAGACAGGAAAAAATAAGGAAATATTAGTAATAAATTATCATAATTCAGACAACATGAGCCCTTTGATTAAATGTATGCACTAAATGACTCACAAAATAATGTTAAATTCCCTTTACCTAAAGGCACAACAGATTTTCAAAACCCATAGACAAAGAAAATCTATTGAGAAAAAATAAATCAGTTAAAAATGTCACAGAATTCCTTACTGTATTTGTAAAATTCAGTAAGATGAAGCTTTTTGATTTTTTATAAAACTGAGTAAATATGTAAACATGTGATTTTACAAACTTGTTTATGGCTTTGTGAAATGTATTTTGTTTTCATCTCTCCTCAGTTCTCTGCATGAAGCCTAAAGAGTGTAGTAAGGACAAGGAAACCACACTGAACAGATGAAGGACAAGACACAGATGTTTGATATTTTGCTTCCAAATAATCAGTGGTGAGTAATCCTCTGAAAGTAGATGGTAAAACGTTCTTACAAACAGCTGGGGATTTTTTTGAGTGGAGGATGTTACAATGAGTCATTTTGTTATGCATTCTATAAATGAAGGAGTTTAGTTCACATCTCTGATGAATAATATAGCATACCATATAAAATTAGATTAACTTTTTTGTTTATTTAGTTAATGATATTCAGAGCCTACTAGATGAGTAGATTCCCTGTTGAATGCTGAGTATATTATTAGTGAACAAACTCTGACAAGAGTTTATAACCTGGTATTAGTAATACAAAATAAACAGTTAAACAGATAAATCAATTAATTAGAGGTGAAGCAACAAAAGCACGATTCTGTATTTCCTAAATATTATGAAGAAAACAGTAGTATGAAGAAATTGTGAATAATAAAGGCATTTGTCTATATTGGTAGCCAAGTAAGGCTTTTCTGAGGAGATGATATTTAATTTAAAGCATAAAAAAGGGAGGCAAGATAGTTATGTAAGAAATGAGGGGATTCAGATGAATAGGAAATTAATTTTAGGCAGAGGGACACCATATAAAAAGACCTGCAGTGGAAGAAATAAACTGAACTTTTTGGTGTTTTAATGAAAAGAAATTGAGAGTGAGAAAATAACAGTTCTGTACATTTAAACAGAATACATGAACAGTAGTAGGGTGTGTGTGTGCGTGTCTGTGTATATATGTCTGCACTGTAAATAGTGAGAGCAACTTTAATTAGTGTTCAGATTTTCTCAACTTTGAAATTCCTAGTTTATATAGTCTAACTTTGGATGTACCCAACCACACCACCATTTCTCTTTCTTATCCTCTCTTAAGCATGGACTATATCTGATACTAGTCACTGCCATGTATTTTATAACAATAAAAAAACAAGAAAGATTTTGTTTTAATCAGACATTTTAAAGTATGCTCTACATGTCATTGTCAGGACATAGATGTATTTACAGAGCATTAGCTGGTGTCTCATACTTTGTGAAATGTCATTGATAAAAGTATAGTACAGAAGTATCTTTAAAAGCTAGAGTGAATGAGGGAGCCAAAAAACAAAAATGGTGGATTGGCTACTGCTTCAGTTGTTGTTATTGTGAAATTTGATAGAGGCCAGTCATTCACTGTGGTATCAAGAGATCTTCCTTGGGCTTAGTCCAAAGGTGTTGGAGAATAAACATGGAATATAAGAGGTAAAGACCAGTGAGCACTTCTATGTCAAGCAATATGGCAGATTAGATATTTTGAAAATTTAGCACTGCAAACAGAGGTAAAGGATGAATAAAAGTTTATTTAATTTCTCAAGAAATTCAGCAAGAAACAGAGACCAATATCTAAGTTGAATCTGCAAACCCATGTGATAAGCAGTCCTTTAAAGTTTCACTTACCCTGGGAGTAATTTGCTGGTGTCAGTACCCAGAAGCCACTTGAAGAGCCAGTAGACAAGGCTTAAAATTAAGAGGTCTCCAGAGGTCTCCAGCTCGAACTTAGAATTTTAAAAGAAAACAGAGGGATTAAAGACTGCACACTCAGTATATGAGAAAGTTATTTTGAAGAAGCTTGAGCAGTGGATGAAATATGGAAAAAAATGACTAAAAAGATTCTTTTCTTTTGTGAAGAACTGTGGTCTTTCTGAATCTTATAGCCTGGCAGCTTCTGGGGAGATCATAGTTCCTCCTGCTTAAGTAAAGGGAGATTGCGTTTTGAATTCATGTTTTCCTAACTATTATTTATGATTGGGGGTTATTGCTATATAGAAAAATATAATAAATAAATTAGACTCCAAACTAGAAAATGGCAGAATTTATCTCTGGCTGTGATCATTTTAGTGATTTGACCTTGGTAAGAAGCAGTAGTCTCCTTTGCTACCTTTATGATTTGTTTGCTGCTGTGAAGGAATCTCAGTCTAAGAATATTTCAAAAATTAAAATAATAATTTCACATAGTCTTGCAAAGTAAAATTTTGAACTGGTCCTGGAAAAAAAAACATAGACTGAAACCATGGAAGTGAAGCAACAAATTTGCATAATGTCTATAAAATAGGATCATTTATTTCATGCACATGGGTTTTTGCAATACATACTTAAGTATTGTTGACAACATCCCTTGGAACATGAAATACCACAAAAGCCTAGACATATATACATATAGGTCTAGAAGTATAGGCAAGCAAAAAAATTTTTCAGTTCATTTTAAATTTTTAAAATTAAAAAATATTAAATATTGTTAAATTATATATTTTAGAAAGATTTTTTTATTAAATAAAATACAGAATCTAAGTGTTAGCTTTTTCCATCTTGGTTTATCTTCATAACTTTTGAATATGACTCTAACAAATACACTTATAGAGAAATAATACAATGTATTTCTGATTAATAACATTTCCATTTTTCATGTTTTGGTGTATTAAAAATCAAAATTCAACTGAGTAAGTTTTAGAGATGTTATTGGGTTTATTCAATGATTTATGAGTTGGCGATCATCTGGTCTATCAGGTAAAGTAGTTCTGAGGAGCTGTATAAAAAGACTTCCAGAAAGGAGTAGAAACAAAGAAGTTGTTTGACAGAAAAGAAGGGTTGTGATTTCAAGATAACTTTCCTTTAGGGGAAGGCAGGGGGCTATCAGAATACCTAACTGGTACTGATATGGTGATTCCTGATTGACTGATTTAAGATTCTGTTTTGGAGAGAGATGAAACTCTTTTAAGTCAATTCTCAGTTTGGTGACTGGGGCTTTGCATAAGTGACTCCATTTGAGGTCTTTAGTCTTTTTTTTTTTGTCTTAAACATGGTTGTTTTTCTTTTTTTTCTTTCATTTTTAATTTATTTATTTTAATTGGAGGCTAATTACTTTATAATACTATAGTGGTTTTTGGCCATATATTGACATGAATCAGCCATGGGTGTACATGTGTTCCCCATCCTGAACCACCCTCCCACCTCCCTCCCCATCCCATCCCTCAGGGTCATCCCAGTGCACCAGTCCTCAGCACTCTCTCTCATGCATCAAACCTGGACTGGTGATCTGTTTCACATATGTTAATATACATGTTTCAATGCTATTCTCTCAAATCATCTCACCCTTGCCATCTCCCACAGAGTCCAAAAGATTTCTATAAATCTGTGTCTCTTTTGCTGTCTTGCATATAGGGTCATCGTTACCATCTTTCTAAATTCCATATATATGCGTTAGTATACTGTATTGGTGTTTTTCTTTCTGGCTTACATCATTCTGTATAATAGGCTCCAGTTTCATCCACCTCATTAGAACTGATTCAAATATATTCTTTTTAATGACTGAGTAATATTCCATTGTGTATATGTACCACAGCTTTTTTATCCATTTATCTGCTGATGGACATCTAGGTTGCTTCCATGTCCTGGCTATTAGTCTCATTTTAAACAGTTGTTTTACTATGAAAGATACTTTATTAAATGATTCCATTGTATTAATACCCCAAAATAGCAATATACCTTGCAAATGAAATTAATTTGGAAGATCACAGGTAAAAAGTGAGATGAGACTATTCTGAATTATCACATGATCTGCCTTGTTATTACTGTTTTGAAAGCGATTGGGTGATAACTGTGTTAAGTAATCTATATTTGATGCTAGTTATAATTTTGTATAGGCTACACTCCATGTAACATATGCTTTTCAGAAGGTCCACTATTATCCACTCTAGATTGCACAGTGTTGAATGGAGCCTAAGGGGAGGATGGTGGTGCTGGTAGTAAAGAACTCACCTGCCAGTGCAGGAGATAAAACAGACAAGGGTTCAATCCCTGGATTGGGAAGATCCCCTAAAGTAGGAAATGGCAACCTGCTCCAGTACTGTTGCCTGGACAATTACGTGGACAGAGGAGCCTGGCAGGCTATATAGTCTATGGTGTTGCAAAGAGTTGGACATGACTGAGCATGAGTATGAAGAAGAGAATATGAATTCCTTTTGATCCTCATCCTCTAGGACCTGAAGTGCAGACAAAAGCATGCCTTGTATGAAAACTCAAAGAATAATTTCTAACTGCAATCTGTTATTGCTATCATCTGAATAATTACTAGTTTAACAGTTGTGAAATATTGACATGATAGAAGTTGAGAAAAGGAATTGTCTTCAATTCTACATTTAAAAAAAATTATTCTGTTTATTTTAATTGGAGGCTAATTACTTTACAATGCTGTGGTAGTTTTTGCCATACATTGACATGTATCAGCCATGGGTGTGTATGTGTCACCCCATCCTGAAACCTTCACACACCTCCCTCCCCACCCCATCCCTTTGGGTTGTCTCAAAGTACCAGCTTTGTGTTCTCCACTTCATGCATTAAACTTGCACTGGTCATCTGTTTTACATATAGTAATATACATGTTTTAATGCTATTCTCTCAAATCGTCCCACCCTCACCTTCTCCCACATAGTCCAAAAGTCTGTTCTTTACATCTGTGTCTCCTTTGCTGTCTTGCATATAGGTTGGTTATTACTGTCTTTCTAGATTCCATATATATCTGCTATTATACTGTATTGGTGTTTCTCTTTCTAACTTACTTTACTCTGTATAATAGGTTCCAGCTTCATCAATCTCATTAGAACTGACTCAAATGTGTTCTTTTTTGTTTCTGAGTAATATTCCATGGTGTATATGTACCACAACTTCCTTATCCATTCGTCTGCTGATGGACATCTAGGTTGCTTCCTTGTCCTGGCTATTGTAAACGGTGCTGCAATGAATGTTGGGGTACATGTGTCTTTTTCAACTCTTGTTTTCTTGATGTGTATGCCCAGCAGTGGGATTACTGGGTCATATGGCAGTTATATTTCCAGTTTTTTAAGGAATCTCCACACTGATTTCTATAGTGGCTGTACTAGTTTGCATTCCCACCAGCAGTGTAAAAGGGTTCCCTTTTCTCCACTCCCTCTCCAGCATTTTTTGTTTGTAGAGTTTTTGATGGCAGCCATTCTAACCAGACCCACCTCAAATCTAGGGACATATACAGACTGAAAGTAAAAAGCTGGAAAAAGATATTTCATACAAATGGGGACCAAGAGAAAGCAGGAGTAGCAATACTCATATAAGATAAAATAGACTTTGAAATAAAGACTGCGATCAAAGACAAAGAAAGATACTACATAATGATCAAAGGATCAATTCAAGAAGAAGATATAACAATTATAAGTATATATGAACCCAACATAGGAATACCTCAATACATAAGGCAAATGCTAACAGGTATGAAAGGGGAAATAAACAGTAACACAGTAATAGTGGGAGAATTTAATACCCCACTCGCAACTATGGATAGATCAACCAAACAGAAAATTAGCAAGGAAACACAAGCTTTAAATGATAGAATAGACCAGTTAGACCTAAATGATATCTACAGGGCAATTCACCCAAAGACAATGGATTTCACCTTTTTCTCAAGTGCACATGGAACATTCTCTAGGACAGATCACATCCTTGGCCATAAATCTAGCCTTGGTAAATTTTAAAAAATTGAAATCATTTCAAGCATCTTCTCTGATCACAATACGGTAAGATTAGATGTCAACTACAAGAAGAAAAACAACCTATCAAAAAAAAAAAAAAAAAAAACAACATATGGAGGCTAAACAATATGCTTCTGAATAACTGACAGATCACAGAAGACATCAAAAGGGAAATCAAAATATGCATAGAAACAAATGAAAACCTGACAACCCAAAACCTATGGGATTCAGTACAAGCAGTGCTAAGAGAAAGGTTCATAGCAATACAAGCCCTACCTCAAGCAAGAGAAACATCAAATAAACATCCTAACTTTACAACTAAAGCAACTAGGAAAAAAGAAAAGAACCCCAAAGTTAGTAGAGAGAAAGAAAGAAATAAAAACCAGAGAAGAAATAAATGAAAAATAAATGGAGATTATAGTAAAAATCAACAAAACTAAAAGCTGGTTCTTTGAGAAGATAAATAGAACAGACAGACAAACTATTAGCCAGACTCATCAAGAAAAAAAGGGAGAAGAATCAAATCAATAAAATTAGAAATGAAAGTGGAGAAATCACAACGGACAACACAGAAATACAAAAGATCATAAGAGATTACTATGAGCAATTATATGCCAGTTGAACAGACAACTTGGGAAAAATGGAAGAATTCTTAGAAAAGTATAAGCTTCGAAAACTGAACCAGAAAGAAATAGAAAATCTTAACAGACCTATCACAAGCATGGAAATCAAAACTGTAATCAAAAATCTTCCAGCAAACAAAGCCGAAGGACCAGATGGCTTCACAGGTGAATTCTACCAAAAATTTAGAGAAGAGCTAACACCTATCCTACTCAAACTCTTCCAGAATATTTCAGAGGAGGGTAAACTCCCAAACTCATTCTATGAGGCCACCATCACCCTAATATGAAAATCAGACAAAGATGCCACCAAAAAGAAAACTACAAGCCAGTATCACAGGTGAAAATAGATGCAACAATCCTCAATAAAATTCTAGCAAACAAAATCCAACGACATATTAAAAATGTCATACATCATGACCAAGTGGGCTTTATCCCAGGGATGCAAGGATTCTTCAATATTCACAACTAAATCAATGTAATACATCATATTAACAAATTGAATGATAAAAAACCTTATGATTATCTCAAATCTAATTTTATAATTAATTCACTCTTCAATTAGAGAAATAGAACCAGAGAACTGAAGAGTTGTCTCAATGCTATAAATTGGTTACTTAAGATAGCTGGGACAAGATTCAATTCAGGGACTTTTATACAGCTATAATATTTTCCAGACTCCAGTCCTTGTATAACACAAACTTCAGTCATTTCTGACAGGTCATCAAGGTTTGCCATGTTACAATATGTGTGTATCAGCAAAGTAATTTTTTTTAATAAATTGAATCCAAGAAACTTTAATAACTTAGCATAAAGATAGTTTAATGGCAACTATAGTTAATATCCCTTTCCAATAATGAAATGATGTTCTGGCCTGTGGAAAAATGTTTTCAGGCTAAATAAAGATTTGCCACAGGATAACTGAGAAATCTAAACCTGCTCTAGTCATCAATTCTGACTTCTTTTTTTTTTTAGTTTTTATTTTTATTTATATTTTTGTAACTATTTATACTTTATTTTTATTTTTTATTTTTTTCAGTGGGTTTTGTCATACATTAACCAGGCTTCTTTGTGAGGCCAGTATAAATCAAGGGTCCTTGTGACACACACACAAGTGCTTTAGAAGTCAGAATTGTCATCTGCACTTGTGTGTGTGTCACAAGGACGCTTGATTTATACTGGCCTCACAAAGAAGCCTGGTTAATAAGGAGTCAGCTAGCCCTCTAAAAAGCATGTTTGTTCAAGTGCATTTCACTTCCTTGTGTAGGTATGGAAAATAGATGGTAACACTACCCTTAAATA
This sequence comes from Muntiacus reevesi, assembly GCF_963930625.1. Lineage (NCBI taxonomy): Eukaryota > Metazoa > Chordata > Mammalia > Artiodactyla > Cervidae > Muntiacus > Muntiacus reevesi. The sequence goes on along the minus strand of NC_089249.1, from coordinate 262,206,404 downwards.
CTAGTTGGTTACTACAGAGTGAGCTTGGGGACTTGCCTGGTGGCTTGGACAGTAGAGAGTCTGCCTGCGGTGCGGGAGACCCGGGTTCGATCCCTGGGTAGGGAAAATCCCCTGGAGAAGGAAATAGCAACCCACTCCAGTATCCTTGCCTGGAAAATTCCATGGATGAAGGAACCTGGCAGGCTACAGTCCATGGGGTAGCAAAGAGTCAGACACAATTAAGTGAGTTCACTTCACTTCATAGAGTGAGCAGAGCAAGGGCAGATTAGAAACTTGCTTTGAAACATATTAAGGCACTGTGGTACATAGTATAAAATATGCTGGGAAATTATAACTGCAGCTGAAACCATTTAGCCTAATGCAGTTGGATTTGGAGTGACATATTTTTAGGAAAAAAATACCTGTTAGCATGTAATGTAGAAGCAGAGCTTCAGAGTATAAAAAGAGTTTTGTGATGAAGTTATCGGCACATAATAGAAGAATATCCTTAATGTGTTCAGTAAAATGTGATCACAGTGCCCAGGTGAAGGTACTATCATTAAAGGAAATGTGGTTCAGATCTTCCATTGAGTTTAGAAAAAAAGTTACAATAATATTTGAATAGAGACCTGTTTTGATAAGGTCAGTGGCAGCCTAGGATTTTATTATACATGCTGATCTTGAATTTGTCACTGAAATGGAAGTAGACCCAGGGTTGTATTGAGTAGAAAGGTTCTGTGGTCAGTGATGCCCCCTGAAATTCATGACAATTTTGCAAAAATTGAATAAAAAATTACTCTCTAGACAGTAAAGATGTGCTAGAGATATTTTAAAGAAAATAAAATAGCATTTGCTGACTAATGTAATATTAGAGAATGAAGAAACACTTTAAAGATCCCATGCGTTTTTCTTTATTAAGAAGTTGTTCTTTACAACTATGAGACTATCAACATTTTTCTCCCCCCCCACCCCGTTGAACCAATCCATTCAGTATTTTAAGTCCTTCCCAGTACACCTATGACCACTCCTATCATTAATCTAACCTATCTCCATACTCTACACTTGCATTATTCCCAACTTCAAAGCACCCCTCTAGATAAATCCAACTTTATGATTTCTCTGCCTAGATACTAAACCCCTGAACATTGCTGAAGGAAAACATACAGTTATTCAAATAAGTACCAGTACTTATTCCCAGTTTCAGTCGTCATTCACTATTACCTCCCAATCATGCTCAGGAGTCTTGATCAGCAACCATTCTCATCCAATCAGGTATCTTTTTTTCTTCACCACCCACTGACCCCCACACACTACAGTACACTTTACAAATTGAGACCATCATCCAGGAAATCTCTCCATTTTGCTGACCAAACCAAATTTTTCTGCAGGTAAACTTGTTTTCTCTCTCTGGCTAGTGTAATGAGTTAAAACAGATTACCCCCACCTGTGTAGGTCTTATAACTTTCCTCCTGTGGCTTGGGGCTGTCAGTAATCACTATGATTTCTAGTAACCTTTACAATATGATTTTGCGTTCTGTCTCCTTAAATACTTATGTTGAGAATTGCATATAGACAATTTGTTTTCATTTATTCCTTAACTTTGGTAGCTCAATTTTTATCTTTATATGTCAGAAAGCTTTTTTTTTTTCTTTAATTAGACATCTTTATTCTAGTCTCTGATCCTGTATTTTTGTATCATCCAGTGTTTCATAACAAGCTCCCTATTAAACACTGGTTTTATTTTCTGTATTCCATACTCGTCTGAACTCAGAAACCATACATTAGTTATTTTTATTTTCAAAGTCTAATACATTTATGATATGTTATTTGCACCCAATAAGGTTTAGTAAAATGAGTGAATGACAGAAAAGACTTAGGGAAGTAAGGGAAAAGTAACATCATTGAAAAGATAGAGAAAAAGAAAATAAATGGTTAGAAAGCCAGAAAAATGTAACTGTATCAGAACAGCCTTCATATGTCCTTAATTGCAAAAGTGATAAGCAGAAAACTTAAAGAATAAATAAGAAATTTTACAGTTACCAGTGGTACTGGATGTTTTTAATGCAAGTTTCCAATTGAGTGACAAAGCAGTGAAAATTAGTGGTTTTTATAAAGCGTAATGTGTGTGTGTGCTAAGTCACTCAGTTATGTCCTACTCTTTGTGACCCCATGAGCTGTAGTAGCCCGCCAGGCTCCTCTGTCCTTGGGGATTCTCCAGGAAGAACAGTGGAGTGGGTTACCATGCCCTCCTCCAGGGGACCTTCCCAACCCAGAGACTCAACCAAGGTCTCTCGCATTGCACGCAGAGTATTTGCGTTCTGAGCCACCAAGGAAACCCTAAGCATAATATAATGAGTCTTTTTTAATGTAGTAAATTCCTTTGGTTATTTAAGAGATTCTCACTTAGCGAAACAAAGGTCCACAAGTCTTTTCCTTTACCCCTTTTATGTTAATTTATACAGTTCTTATCAATCTGTTTTGTGGTTGAAATTACCTATTTCAAATGAATAGCATCTGCTTTCTTGTTTCATTTAAAATGTATTATATCTGAAATTACTCACATTCAAACTGCCTAGTAAGAAAAAAATTGAAAATAAAAGTAATTATTGTTAAATAGTTGAATCAACTCACCAAAGACTAGTTTGACTATTATCTAGAAATCCCTAGTTTATATTTTTCCAAAATGGAAAATACCTGAAATCAATCCTTGTTCATGGAGTATCTTATATATAAGCTTTATTCATATAGTATGTTTTTGGAATATTTGTTTGAAGCTAAAGAATATAACAGAAGAGAAAAATATAGGAGGTTATATTTGGAAGGCATTTTCAATATCATACATTTATTCTATAAGCAGAAATTGAATATGTAATGTATAAGAATTGTGTAATTTATTTGTAACTATTTCTTAGCTTATTCATTCATTCTTTTAATTAGTACTTATCAAGATCTGTTTTGTTTGATATTAATCTAGGCAAGAGAGATTAGTAAGAAATAAACAAAAAACAAAGAAAACCCAAGTGGTTTATTTTTTCATGAAGCTGTTCAATTTAGTATATGTTATAAATTACATAATGTTAACAACATAAATTCTAGGGAAATTATCTATGTGCAGATGACAGTAGAAAGCTCACAATTAAATTTTATAAATGTATGATTTTGACAAGCAGTTATAAAGAGCAATAACTTTATTTTCTACCATTTTAGCAAGTGCCTTTATTTTCAGGGTTTGGAACACATAAAACATGAACACATGTCTTATTAGGCATGATATTCCTTTCAAATATTTGAAAACAAAACCAATGCTCTTCCATTTATATCTATAGCCAGTGGTAGAGAATCAGATTTTGGATCACTTTAATTTTCTATCAAAGTATTACAATAATACAATTAAATAGTGAGCTTTCCATCAGTGGTACTGTAATTTAAATGCAAAGCTTGAATATATTTCTCTAACACTCTATCACTCATCTTATGTAGTATGCCAACCTGCAAGAAGTATTTTGAATCATGACTATATAAATCATCAAATTAGTTATTCTTTTCTTCTGTATTCCTATAAATGAAAGCTTGAATAACTGTCTTTTTTATGTTTGAAGATATTACTCTAGATGTCAGAAGTCATAGTCCTACAGATTACTTCTCATTTCCTTGACATGGAACTCTTCACCTCCCTAAAGACCTTATTCAAATGCCATAACTTCAACATAGTTTTAAAATTCATACCTTCCTTCTATTTTGGGGGCATCTGAAAAAATATATGTACCACACACACATATACTATATGCATGTTAAATAATACCTTTTATTTTTTTCTTCAAAGCCTTATTTCATATGTAATGACAAAATAATATCTGCCAATCTTATATCTAATTACCACAAATCGAAATGTTGAAAATTTAAGTGAATGCATCTAATGCATCTCCATATTACCTTTTATGTTATCTATTACTTATCACTCTATTTCTTCTTCTCTTTGAAAGATTCAATTTTGGAACTAAATATACTTCATTTCATTACTCTTGGTACCAGAGCCTGAGTTAAACCGTAGAATTAAGAAGATTTCAAATTATAATCAGTGCTAACCCTTGAAATCCCATCAGTACATGCACATTATCTAATTTAGTGGGCAATTTTCTGGCTTATAAATAGGTGCTTTTGCTTCTGCCTGGGTGGGAAATAATATCAGTCTATAAGTTTAATGACTATTGTTTAAAAGAGGTTTTTTTTCCATTAAAATTTATGTCATACAGATTCCTGGTGTTTATTCTGCTACTGAAAGAAGGGAGTGGTGTCCAGTGTAAATTTCATTGCCATGTGCATGCTTATTCCTGGGCCATTGACCCTGCCTGTTGTGCAGATGTTTGCTTTCAGGGATTGTGAGTGCTCATATCCTGGCTTTGTGTTCAGATTGTGACTGGATTTTAGATGAGATGGACACATAGAAGTATGCAGACATGAGTTTCATCTTGTTTTGTGCTACGTAGGTGAATATCTTTGTGTGGCAAACAACTGACTGATATTTCCTTCCATGTTCTATAAAACAAGTAACACTATACATGTATCTATCCATATTTTACTTTGCCTAAAGTCTAAAAATATTCTTATTCCCATTGTGTCACGTTGTCCAGTATTTGTAGCATTGTTATATTTGTGTGAATTGGATTATATTTGTGTAAATTAATATCATACCATTAAAATTTTTTGAATCACAGTCTCACTGGAATGATAATAATGACTAGAACACGATTTGCAAGGGTTGTTATGAGGAAATTGATTGGCATGTTCAGGTAGAAGAAAAATGTGACTGGCAAAATAATCCCTGCTGATAACCTTAATCTGATTGCAATAGTTTACTATATTTCTCTTTAGAAATTATCTTTTTGAAAGAAATATTTTATAAAGTATAAATTGATATTTTCTGTGTGAAAGGTTTATAAATGAAACAAAAGATTCCCTAGATTGAAAGGGCTATGGACATTAGTGACTGGAAAGGAAGTGAGTGGTCAAGTTTAGGGGGATGGAATGTATTACTATATAGATAATCCATGGAAAGAAGTCAGGGACAATATTTTGGTACAAATGAATATACAATGGGGAAATCTGTACTGATGCAATAGGAAGAAAAAACAAGACAGTTTCTTTCCCCTGATTTAAAGAAAAAAATATAGATACAGTTTTTGGCTTATCCATAAATCAGAGAGGAAGACTGGCTTTATAAATTAAGGAAGGGAGGTAAAGATCACTAAGATTAGCTAGCATACCTGAAATAAAGATATGTATATCAACAATATATAAAGAATATTATAAGATTTGGCATTAATATTATACTATCTATATTATTTAATCTTTGAAATAAGTGATGATTGAATTGTAAACTAAATTAATTCGTTATTAATATTTTCCTTAAAATGCCTTTTAACTCTACTATTATTACAACCTCATTTATCCATTTAGTATGAACAAATTGATTTTCATTGAATTTTGAACAAAAAGCAGTCATAATGCATACTAACATTATTTCTTCAATTTATTCCTTTCCAAACCTACAGTTCTTAAATCTTCTTACCCTGAACCCATCCTGGTTCTCCCAGCCTACACATAGAAAAATTCTGCCTATAGTAAAAGGATTTTCAAATCCCAACAGGGGTTACTCAGCTCACTGTCAGATATATGAAGTTAAGTCCCCGTCAAAAAGACCCAACAAAAGAATACCACTCTCCCTAGGACCCTGGGTAAATGAGTTTGACTATATATTCTAGTACAGCAATCACCCAGAGTTGTGGCAAATAATCACATGTTATCTCCCCTGAGAATAAGGTATTAGCACACTGTGGCTGCCTAAAAGTTTATTTTTGTTCTCCTATATAAGTGTTTATACACTGCTCTATAATAGTCTACAAAATTGAAAATTATATTTAAAGTTGTGAAAAGATTAATTAAATAATTAGATTTTCATGGCAATGATTTTTTATATTATTTTATACAGATTAATATAGAAAAGTCAATTACACAGCAAATTTAATAAAAATACTAAGTATTAATCCAAAAAGTGGAAATAGGAAGTCAGCATAATTCTTGAAAAATTCAGTTTTCATCTTTAAGCATGCTCAGATACAAATTTTCCTTCTGAATGATTTCTTTAATTATAGATACTTCAAAAAAATGTAGTCTAACAAATACCATATGATATCATGTATATTTGGACTCCAAGATATGATACAAATAAGCCTATTAACAAAACAAACTCACATACATATTAAACAAATTTTTGGTTACCAAAGAGGAAATGGGGTGGGAGAAGGTTTAGGAGTTTGTGATTAGTACATACAAACTGCTATATATAAAATAGATAGACAACAAGGACCTACTGTATAGGACAGGGAACTATGGTCAAAATCCTGCAATAAAACAAAATTGAGAAAAATATTTAAAAAATTTATATATGTATATATATATATATATATATATATATATATAATATTGCATCACTCGTCTGTCCACTGGAAACTAACCCCACATAGTAAATCTACTATACTTCAAAGTTGTTGTTTTTGTTCAGTCCCTAAATCATGTTCAACTCCTAGTGACCCCAGGGACTGCAGCACCCAGGCTTCCCCATCCTTGACTGCCTCCCAGAGTTTGCTCAAATTCATGCCCAGTGAATTGATGATGTTTTCGAACTACCTCATCCTCTGCTGACCTCTTCTTTTGCCTTCAATCTTTCCCAGCATCAGGGTCTTTTTCAGTCAGTCAGCTCTTCACATCAGGTGGCCAAAGTATTGTATATTGTATTGCAGCTTCAACTTCAGCATCAGTCATTCCAGTGAATATTCAGGGTTGATTTCTTTTAGGATTGACTAGTCTGATCTCCTTGCAGTCCAACAGTTTCTCAAGAGTCTTCTTCAAAACTGCAGTGTGAAAATATCAATGCTTTGGTGCTCAGCCCTCTTTATGATCTGACTCTCACATCTGTATATGACTATTGAAAAAACCATAACTTTAACTATATTGACCCTTATCAGCAAAGTGATGTCTCTGCTTTTTAATACGCTGTCTAGGTTTGTTATAACTTTTCTTTCAAGGAGTAAGTGTCTTTTTATTTCATGGCTGTAGTCACCATCCACAGTGATTTTGGAGCCCAAGAAAATAAAGTCTGTTTAGAGGTAAAGTAAGACAATTGACTTTGCCTAAGAGGGAGCTATTAGTCACTGGGTTTTAAAAAAATATCTCTCAAGTAGATGGAAACAGATATTTGAATAAAATGAACTGAAAGAAACCTATAGATTAGAAAGCAAATAGAGTAAGTAGAGGTGATATATTTGAGAGAGTTGCTTTAATAGAAAGCAGATAAATTGGTCTGTATCTAAAAGATGTTGAATCGTGGGTAGACTTTTTCCTAAAATAATAGATTATAAAACATAGATGTGCTCACTTCTTTCCTTATTAAATGTGAGCTCTGTGAAGGTAAGGGCTATTTGTCTTTTTCAATTCTATGTCTCTTATTCCATTCTATGTTTTCTAGCTCAATTTCCTGAACATAGTGTACCATGCATAAATATTTGTTGAATCAGTGAGTTAATAAGTAAATGAATGAACTCACAATTCTTCACTTGCTTAAAACATTTTTCTCCTGTATCAACTTTTATCACAGGTGTTTTTGTTGTTGCCACCTAGAACAAAAATTTGCAATATTCAATCTTTCTTCTCACCATGGCCTGACAACCATTATTCCTGAACCAAAATATCCTTCAATTTTGCTTATTACACCTATGAAATAGTTATAAAATAGTTAGTTATAATATCCATTGCTTATATTCTATTGTCTTCTCTAATTCATTAGTTTAGATTCTTTAACATTTCACTAAAGGAACTGAAGTCATCATTGGTAGCCAGCCTCTACATTGTAAAAGTGAAAGTCACTCAGTCATGTCTGACTGTTGCAACATTGTATAGTCCTTGGAATTCTCCAGGCCAGAATACTGGAGTGGGAAGCCTTTCTCTTCTCCAGGGGATCTTCCAAACCCAGGGATTGAACCCAGGACCCCGCATTGCCAGCAGATTCTTTACCAGCTGAGCCACCAGGGACGCCGAAGAATACTGAAGTGGGTAGCCTATCCCTTCTCCAGCAGATCTTCCTGACCCAGAAAATGAATCAGGGTCTCCTGCATTGTGGGCGCATTCTTTACCAACTGAGCTAGCAGGGAAGCCCCCCAATTATTCCAGCCTCTTGGTATCCACACCATTGTGCATCTCCCTCTCACATTAAACAGAGATGATCTGTTTTTACCAGTAGATTATTGTGGAAATGGCAGTGTTTGACTTGTGAGGCTACATTTGACTTTGCCTTCTCCTCACACACTTTGGGTGAAGCCAGCTCCCATGTTATGAGAATGCTCAGCTATCATGGAAAATCAACAGGGTGAGGAACAGAGATCTATTGTCAACACACACACTAATTTGCCTTGGAAGTAGATGCTCCAGCATCAATCAGTCTTACAGATGACTGGAGCCCTAGGGGACACCTTGACTACAACTTCGTGAAAGGCCTTAAGTCACAATCAGCCAATGAATTTAAGCCATTCACAGATCCCTGACCCACAGAAACTCTGTTAGAAAATAAATGTTTTTTGGAAACCATTAATATTAGAAGAATGACAAATATATATATTTCACTCTGATATCAATATCTTGATTTACTGGTTTACCAGGATTATCTTTCTAAAACTCTATTTATAACATCAAGAAAAAAGAAAAGCAAAAATAAGCAAATGAGACCTAATCAAAATTACAAGTTTTTGCATTGAAAAGGAAACTGTATAAAAAAACAAAAGAAGGTTATGGTGTAGGAGAAAATATTTGCAAATAATACAATGTACAAAATAAACAAATAATCCATACAGCTAACTATTAGATAAACAAATTAGAACTCAAAATATAGAAGACTGAAGTAGACATTTCTCCAAAGAAGACATACAGATGGTCAACAGGCAAATGAAAAGATGTTCAATATTGCTAATTATTAGAGAAATGAAAATCAAAATTACAGTGAGGTATCAACTCACACTCAGAATGGCCATTAAAAAAAATTACAAATAATAAATGCCGGAGGCAGAAGAGGGTGTAGAATCCTCCTCCACGGTTGGTGGCAAGGTATGTTAGTGCAGCCACGATGGAAAACAATATGGAGGTTCCTTGAAAAACTTTAAAAATAGAGTTACCATATGATCCAGCAGTTCCATTACAGGGCATATATATGGAAAAGACAAAGTCTCTAGTTTGAAGAGATAACATGCACCCTAATGTTGATAGCAGCACTGTTTACAATAACCTGGACATGGAAGCAGCCTAAGTGTCCATTCTTTTGTTGTCGTTAAGTTGCTAAATTGTTTCCAACTCTTTGCGACCCCATGAACTATATAGCATACCAGGCTTTCCTGTCCTTCACTACCTCCTGGAGTTTACTCAAACTCATGTCTATTGAGTCAATGATGCCATCCAATCATCATTTCCACTGTCACCTCATTTATCCTCCTGTCCTCAATCTTTCCCAGCATCAAGTTCTTCTCATATGAGTCGGCTTTTTGCATCAGGTTGCCAAAGTAATGACCCTTCAACTTCAGCATCAGTCCTTATAAGGAATAATACCAGTTGACATCCTTTAGGATTGACTGCTTTGATCTCCATGCTGTCCAAAGATTCTCAAGAGTCTTCTCCAGCACCACGGTTTGAAAGTATCAATTCTTTGGTGTTGAGCCTTTTTTTTTTTTTTTTTTGGTGTTCAGCTTTTTTTATGATCTAACTCTCACATCTCTACATAACTACTGGAAAAACCATGGCTTGGACTATAGGGACCTTTGCTGGCAAACTGATGTCTCTGATTTTTAATATGCTCTCTAGGTTTGTGATAGCTTTTCTTCCAAGGAGCAACTGTCTCTTAATTACATGGCTGTAGTCACTGTCGACAGTGATTTTGGAGCCCCCCAAAATAAAATCTGCCACTGTTTCCACTTTTTCCCCATCTATTTGCCATGAAGTGATGGGACCAGGTGTCATGATCTTAGTTTTTTTGAATGTTGAGCTTTAAGCTGGCTTCTCCTTTCTCTTATTTCACCTTCATCAAGAGGCTCTTTAGTTAATATTCACTTTATTTCATTAGAGTGGTATAATCTGCATATCTGAGGTTGTTGATACTTCTCCAGGCAATCTTTATTCCAGCCTGTGCTTCATCCAGCCTGGTATTTTGCATGATGTACTCTGCATATAAGTTAAATAATAGCGTGACAATGTACAGCGTTGGCGTACTCCTTTCCCAATTTGGAACCAGCCTGTTGTTCCATGTCCAGTTCTAACTGTTGCTTCTTGACCTGCATACAGATCTCTCAGGAGGCAGGTAAGGTGGTCTGGTATTCCCATCTCTTTAATAAGTTTCCACAGTTTGTTATGATCCACACCATCAAAGGCATTGGTGTAGTTAATAAAGCAGAAGTAGATCTTTTTTTTTTCTGAAATTCTCTTGCTATTTCTGTGATCCAATAGATGTTGGCATTTTGATCTCTACTTTCTCTGTCTTTTCTAAGCCCAGCTTGTACATCCGAAAGTTCTCAGTTCATGCACTGTTGAAGCCTAGCTTGAAGGATTTTTGAGCATTACCTTGCTGGCATGTGAAATGAGTGCAATTTTGCAATAGTTTGAACATTCCATGGCATTGCCCTTCTTTGGGGTGAAATGAAAACTGACTTTCCAGTCCTGTTGCCACTGCTGAGTTTTCCAAATTTGCTTTGAGAAACTGTCCATATTATCAGGGATAAAGAATATGTGGGGTGTGTGTGTGTGTGTGTGTGTGTGTGGTGTATAATTTGTACGTAATATAAATATAAATTATATACATGCCACAAAGTATATGTATATGAATGTTACTCAGCAATAAAAAAAGAAGGAAATAAAGCCATTTGTAACAACATGGATGGACCTATAGATTATCATGCTAAGTAAAGTCATATGGACAGACTAAGGTTATTGATATTTCTCCCAGCAATCTTGATTATAGCGTGAGTTTCATCCAGCCCAGCATTTCACATGTTGTACTCTGCATATAAATTAAATAAACAGGGTCACAATATACATCCTTGATGTTCTCCTTCGCCAATTTGGAACCAGCCCATATTTTCATGTCTGGTTCTAACTGTTGCTTCTTGACCTGAATACAGGTATTCTCAGGAGGCAGGTAAGGTGGTCTGGCATTCCCAGGTATGCAGATGATACCACCCTAATGGTAGAAAGCGAAGGGGAACTAAAGAACCTCCTGATGAAGGTGAAAGAGGAGAATGAAAAAGCTGGCTTAAAACTCAACAATTCAGAAAGCTAAGATCATGACATCCGGCCCCATCACTTCATGGCAAATCGATGGGGAAAAATGGAAACAGTGACAGATTTTATTTTCTTGTGCTCCAAAATCAGTGTAGACAGTGACTGCAGCCATGAAATGAAAAGACACTTGCTCCTTGGAAGAAAACCTATGAGAACCCTAAGCAGCATATTAAAAAGCAGAGATATCGCTTTGCTGACAATAGTCCATGTAGTTAAAACTATGTTTTTTCTAGTAGTCATGTATGGATATGAGAATTGGACCATAAAGAAGGCTGAATGCTGAAGAACTGATACTTTCAAATTGTGCTGGAGAAGACTCTTGAGAGTCCCTTGGACAACAAAGAGATCAAACCAGTCAATCCTAAAGGAAATCAACCCTGAATATTCATTGGAAGGACTGATGCTGAAGGTGCAGCTCCAATATTTTGGCCACCTGATGCAAACAGCTGACTCATTGCAAAAGATCCCAATGCTGGGAAAGATTGAGGGCAGGAAGAGAAAGGTGCTATAGAGCAAGAGATGGTTGGAGCGCATCATTGACTCAATGGATATGAGTTTGAGCAAACTCCGGGAGATAGTAAAGGACAAGGAAATGTGGTGTACTGAAGTCCATGAGATCACAAAGAGTTGGACGGGACTGAGTGACTGAATAACAACCAAACTTTGAAGTATCTACTGAGACATATCTTCAGGCATTAATACCCAAAATTGAAAATCTTAACCTAACTTCTTTCTTAAATGTCTGTAAGATATATTGGAAGTGATATTAAAAGACATGCATTTCCAAAAATATTTTTGCAAATGAAATACAGAGTATTATTTTTAAATCAGTACTCATTCCCCAGTGGCTCAGATGGTAAAGAATCTGCTTGTAATGCAGGAGACCCGGGTTTAATCCCTGGGTCAGGAAGATCCCCTGGAAAAGGGAATGGCTACCCACTATATCATTCTTGCCTGGAAAATTCTATGGCGGAGGAACCTGGTGGGCTGTAGTCCATGGGGTCTCTAAGAGACACAACTGAGTGACTAACACTTTCACTTTCATTCATTTATTAGATTTTGTCTCATTAAAACATGTTTTCTCATTTTGTATCAGTTATAGATTAGTGCAGTTTTCATATGGATATTAACTGCATATATTTTAAGGAAATATTTCACAGGACATGATTTTGTGATAGAACATTTTAGTTTTTCACTTCTGTGTCAATAGAAACAAAACAATAGGGATTAGCATATTTCCCTTTGACTGATGGACTCATGGCTTTCACTTTCCCTGAAAAGCAGCTGTACCATTCAGATGAGCTGATCAAGGAAGTTTGTCATTTCAGTGATCCTCTGAGGACTGGAGACTGTCACGGACAGCAGAATCAAAAACAGGTTTACAATTAATGAAGCCAAAGTACATTGTGAAGAACCTGTTGAGTTCCTTCAGCAGCTGTCATGAGCAAAGATTTTATATCAGATTGGTTAGCCTGGCCCTCATTCAGCTAGCTGAGGTTTATATAGTGCAGTTATGACAGTGTATTTGAAATGCTTCAGTCTGTAAGAAACACAAGAACTCTACAAGCTCCATTCATTTAAACTAGTCTCTATAGAGTGGGAAGTCACATTTCATTACTTTTACACAGTTCCCCATTTCATTAGAAAAAAAAATTATAGTAATACATCATTTGAGACTTTTATAATCAGAGATCTTATATTCTCTAGGCAATTTTTCAACCATTTAGTTATTTGTTTAGATAGAATATTTGAAAGAGAAAATTAACATATTCTTTCAGCCATCACTTATGAAGGTATAAATAGTGAATATAAACTGGAAATTCTTACAGGGTTAAAGTATCATGTATTGTTAATCAAGTGAAGCAGCCCAAAAGGAGAGATTCCTGGTTAACTATTTGACAGAGAAATATTTCATATATTAGTCAATTTTTTTTTTACCATAGTAGTATTTATTGTTTCAATTAAATAGTTTTGTGATAAAACTTTTTCTTTGGTCTTTCAAAATGTACAACCAAGTTGGTTTTGGTGTATTAATAGATCCAAAGCAAATTCACACTGACAGAAAATAATTTAATATACTTTGTGTGTGTGTGTATATATATATATATATATATATACACACATATAAACATGTATACACACGCAAAGGGACATATATAGATTGATGCAGTGAAACTTCTCCAGTGTCTGAATTTAAAATCATATTTGGTTTTAAAAGGAAAATGGTTCTTACTATTTTAGAAGTTGTAAAATGATATATTTTCCTTTTTAAAAAAATTATCTTAGTTTTTTCCTCTCTGCAAAGTTGTTTGACATTTAGAGCATCATGATTATGAATTACAATTAATTTGAATTACAGAAGTGATGTTTTACTTCCTGAGATAAACAGAGGCTCTTGATTTCAGAATTAATGCTGTAAACTCCTTTGTAATGATAATATATGTCTTCTTTTAAGTGGAATATTCTTACATTATTAAGTCTGATATTCAAGAAATATCATAGAGTGATGGTAAAAACTTGAGGTTTTAAATCAGATAAAACTGAGCCTAAATTCTGGCTGTAACTACTATTAATTGAATTCTTCATGGGAAAATTACCTAAAGTCTCAGCCTCACCATTCTGGTCATCAACCTACTTTTAATTTCAAGGATTTAAAACAGATGATATTAAAATTATTTAAAACAGTTTCTGGCACATATTAGGTTCCATGTCTCAAGTGTATATTACTCCATTAGAAATTAATCTTTAAAAGGAAAAGAAAAACTTTTAAAAGATGCCTCATTTTTTCTTTTATATTTAATGTCTGGTTTCTGTTATTCCCATGAGTATGTGTTTTTGAGTAAATTATGAATGCAAAACTCTTTTTACTATTTATTTATAGAGTCAATTTGGTGGTAATAAAATTTACCAGGTCTAAATATTCTCTGTTCAAATATATGTTAATCTTTTACTCAGTCTTCTTTCCCATCTTTTATCAACTTTTATCTTTTACATGCTGTTTATTGTCATTCAGCCATGTTAGAAATAGGTTATTCTAAATGAAGTTTAAGACATTCAGTATATCACATCCTTTCATTTCTCTTCATTTTCTGAATCTGAAATTTTACTTGGCTTTCTAGTAATTTGAACTAAATGTTGAAACCAATTAACATTTTCTCATATAAATGCAAATAGTAGGAATATAGCCTTTGTTCCATAAGATGAATTCATAGATAGTCTCTTTACCTGGTGAGTTTGACAGAATAAACTCCGTTCTGTATATGTAAACCCAAATGTCGAACACACCAGCATTACATTTAGCTAAGTGTGGCAGGCAACTTTATGAAATGTAAAGGGGTTTTGATCAGAAAGAAATGGAAAAGAATAAAAGCTGTTTAAAGTATATTTTATGTTCACAAATAGAAAATTTGACTAATATAAAGAACAATTTAACAACCTCTTCAAGTGTTCACCACTGAGATTGTCTTCGTAAAAACCATGCTTCTTGTTGTAAAAGTCCTTCAGTTACTAAAACATTTAGCCCAGTGTTTGTGGACATTAAATCTGAGTCAGACTGCCTAGAATTACACATCTTAGCTTTACTTACTCCTGGGCACCTTGGGCTAGTTATTCCACAACACTCCATGTATTAATTAAAAAAGAATCATAGTATAATCATTTGGAATAGAATAAATGTTAAACATATATTATCTTTTATTATATTTTTCATGAGTAATATATCTTCTTGCATATCATACCAATTATTAAGCAGACTAATTTTTAAATTACTTGTTTATTTTCCTGACAAGAAAAGATAACATCAATTTGCTTTTAACTTTAGAAGTAAATCTTAGTATAATATTTCTTAATTTTTATTTGTTGAGTATCAAATATAAATTTACCCTTTAAAAGCTATTCTCTTAATTTCTGTTTTTATGTTAAGGACATATATTTAAACTTTGCTGGAATAGTGATTTTTTTTAAACACAAGTTTAGAGTTGCCAAAAAGGAAATGATATAGATATATTGAAGTGAAGTGAAAGATGTTCAGTTGTGTCTGACTCTTTGTAACCCCATGGACTATACACTCCATGGAATTCTCTAGGCCAGAATACTGGAGTGAGTAGCCTTTCCCTTCTCCAGGGGATCTTCCCAAACCAGCAATTGAACCCAGGTCTCCCGCATTACAGGCAGATTCTTTACCAGCTGAAGCACAAGGGAAGTCCAACATATATATTAGAAAATTCAGTTTTTCTTATTGAAAAAATGGGTTTTCTGTTTTTAAATGTTTTTTAAAAGTATTTATTTTATTTTTGCTTGTATTGAATCTTCATTGCTGTTGTGGGCTTTCTGGAGTTGCAGAGAGGGACGTCTACCGTCCAGTTGCAGCTCACAGGCTGCTCATTGCAGTGGCCTCTTCTATTACAGGTCACAAGCTCTACGTGCGTGGCCTTCAGTAGTTGCAGCAGAGGTTTCAGTCGTTGCGGCTCGTGGGCTGAGGAGCACAGGCTCAGCAGTTGCGGCACGTGGGCTTAGTTGCTCCACAGCATGTGGAATCTTCCCAGACAAGGGATCAAACCCTTGTCACCTACACTGACAGGC
Organism: Muntiacus reevesi; assembly: GCF_963930625.1. NCBI lineage: Eukaryota > Metazoa > Chordata > Mammalia > Artiodactyla > Cervidae > Muntiacus > Muntiacus reevesi. Next base: position 262,190,474 of record NC_089249.1, on the reverse strand, counting down.
AAATTTGTAGCCACCATACCACCAGGGAAGTCTTTTTAATATATTTCTCAATTGCATTTATCTTTAGAATAATGTACAGAAAGCTTAAAAATCCTGAAGATTATTGTATGCAACTTTTATTTTTTAAGTAATTAACTTTTTATTGAAGGATAACTGCTTTACAGAATTTTCTTGTTTTCTGTTGAACCTCAACATGAATGAGCCATAGGTAGCATATATGTATTTTCCTGTGAAAGGGACTTTTCATCACAATTTTTATCCCTAACTGTAAAATGTAAATAGTATTATTCCAACTTTGAAATATTTATTTCTTCACTTTAACAGGAGATTTTTGTAATGTGTAGCTGTATTTCTGAAAACAATCCTCAGACGATCAAAACTGCAGAATAAAGTGAAAATCGAGATTTACACGGTGGAGTGCATCACTAGTGCCATGCATTCTAGTGTGTATGTCACACTGGTCACGTGCTCCGATACCTATTTCTTGCATTGTTAAACATGAAACACACCTTTTCAGTGGTTTTTCTCATGTCTTTACAGATTCTTTATACCCCATCCTTCTGTTTTCATTCTCCCATTTTAAGTCTAGAATGATGCTTCCTTTTAATGAGGAAGTGATTTCTTTGGAAAGTAAAAAAAAAAAAAAAAAAATTAACATGGTGACTTTTAAAGGACTTTTCATGTTATTTGAATGTCCATGTTGTCTGTCCCTTGAGTAGTCAAGTATATCACCTTGAATAGTCCTGGAAGGGTAAGGGAATTCCAAAATAAAATGATGTATTTTGTCAGACAAGACACCCCATCTGCTTAAATATAATCAGGTATTCGGAGTTTTCATGTAATACTACCGATGAAAGATATAGTGGAAAAGTGAATCCATAAGTTACTTTTACTAGATATAAAATGAAAACATTTTGGTATAGAATAATTATTTAGTCTCATAATGAAGCCATCAAAATTACTGAATTAATGAACACTAAAATGTGATTTATTATGTGAAGTAAAAGTTGCTCAGTCATGTCTGACTCTTTGTGACCCCATGGACTATACACTCCATGGAATTCTCCAGGCCAGAGTACTGGAGTGGGTAGTCTTTCCCTTCTCCAGGGGATCTTCCCAACCCAGGGATCGAACGCAGGTCTCTCACATTGAAGGCGGATTCTTTACCAGCTGAGCCATAAGGGAAGCTCAAGAATATTCGAGTGGGTAGCCTATCCCTTCTCCAGCAGATCTTACCCTCCCAGGAATTGAACTGGAGTCTCCTGCATTGCAGGTGGATTCTTTACCAACTTACCTATCAGGGAAGACCGTAAGTAAATTACATTACATTTGTAATTGTATGTAAATACAAAAATATGTGCTGCACTCCGGTTGCCTTCAGCTGATTATATGTACAAACTAAATGAAGCATGGATTTCTTATAAACATAATAAAAATAAAATATAAATACCAATTTATCTTTCAATTATTGCAGGTTATCTCAGTTACCAGGCAAATTCAGTATTACCTGATAAGTAACTATCAGCTTCTGTAAATAATGTTCTTCTTTAATTGCTTTAACAAAAAAAGGATTTTTCCCCATTACAGTTGATTAAGATTTGGTGAAAATTATCCATATGCTTGAGAACTGAGTTTTATTTAATAGGTACTTGGAAATATTTACAATTATCTTTAGAAATATTTGCTATATTTGAAGATTTACATGACTTTGATCATCAAGGTCAGAAATAGCATCCTTTTTGTTAAAGATTCTATTCTCTGAGGACATCAACAAATACACCAAAAGTCATCAGTTTTATATCTGGTTATAATTAAATATGGGATTCCCTGGTGGCTCTTGAGAGCCCCTTGGACTGCAAGGAGATCAAACCAGTCAATCCTAAGGGAAGTCAGTCCTGAATATTTTTTGGAAGGACTGATGCTGAAGCTGAAATTCCAGTACTTTGGCCACCTGATACAAAGAACTGACTCATTGAAAAAGACCCTGATGCTGGGAAGGATTGAAGGCAGGAGGTGATGGGGACGACAGAGGGTGAGATGGTTGGTTGGCATCACTGACTTGCTGGACATGAATTTGAGCAAGCTTGGAGATTTGGTGATGGACAGGGAAGCCTGATGTGCTACAGTTCATGTGGTTGCAGAGAGTCAGACACGACTGAGTACTGAACTGAACTGACATAGGTCTGTGTCAGCTTCAGGACAGACTATTTGTTTTAATGAGAAAGGCTTTTTGCTTCTTGCTTATCAGAAGAATTCTGTTAATTTTAAAAGGGTTGACAGAAGTTGGTTAGAAAACAAACCTCAATTAACTCCAAATTAATATAACTTTATTTTCAACATTACTCTATTATGCTATGTTACTTCATGTAGAAGTAGTTGATAATAGTAATGTCTAATTATTGGTATAAGAAAATGTATTTAAATGCATTTCAAGTTAATTGAGGGGAAAAGCAGTTCTAGCATCATTTGAAAATTTAAGATTTGTTTTCCCCTCACAGAAATTATGCTGTATCAGTGCTGGGGATGTGCTCTTGAAAGCAAAAACAAAGAATATAAAACTATTTTTTTCTTAATGTGATATTCTTGTGATTATTGAAACAGAGTCTGTGTTCATTTGTAAAGTGATATAGAAAATAGAGTTAATTATAAGTAGATTTAGAAAAGAAAAAAAAATTTCTGTTATAAGTATCTAAATGTTTACTTTTAAACATGTGTGTGGGGAGGTCTTAAAGAAACATCTTATTTGTCACTTAAATTTACAAAATAAATGCCTTAACTTATGTGAACTATTTGATACAGTCACATTATTCTATGCAGTTTACAAACATCATATATGTGATTGTATGTGTATATTGTTATGCTAATGAATTGGAATAAAAAGAAATTGAAATCTTAACATATAGCATATTAAAAAGCAGAGACATTACTTTGCCAACAAAGGTCTGTCTAGTTTTATAGTCCAACTCTCACATCCATACAAGTTTTTCTAGTAATCATGTATGGATGTGAGAGTTGGACTATAAAGAAAGCTGAGCACTGAACAATTGATGCTTTTGAACTGTGGTGTTGGAGAAGGCTCTTGAGAGTCCTTTGGATCTCAAGGAGATCCAACCTGTCCATCCTAAAGGAAATCAGTCCTGAATATTCATTGGAAGGACTGATGTTGAAGCTGAAACTCCAGTACTTTGGCCACCTGATGGGAAGAGCTGAACTCGTTAGAAGATACCCTGATGCTGAGAAATACTGAAGGCAGGAGGAGAAGGGGGCCACAGAGGATGAGATGGTTAGATGGCATCACTGACTCAATGAGTTTGAGTAAAGTCCGGGAGTTGGTGATGGACAGGGAGGCCTGGCATGCTGAAGTCTATGGGGTCGTAAAGAATTGGATTCGACTGAGTAACTGAACTGAACTGAACTGAACCATTTTATAGATTATGAATATATAGCTTGTCTATGCATATATTTGTAGATGTATTTTAACATTTTATAAAATGCATTTGATCTTTTAGAATCTTCTTTACTAATTTCTTTTATTCCTTTTATATTTTTATGAACACTTAGCAAGAACAGTTTATCTTCCTTGAACCTATTTGAAACAGATATAGTGGTTTCCTTTCTAAGTTATATGAATTGCTGAAGCTTCATATCTTAGAAGCTTACATATTTATAGTCTACTAATAACTTAGCTAATGTTTTCCAAAATTATGTTTTAGACAGATATTTTATGCTTACTTTAAGGAATAAACTCAAAGATACAGGACATACTAACCTTAGTGTTTATGAGTACTTAAATTTTGATAATACCTAAAGATACAGTAGGACTTCCCTTGTGGCTCAGACAGTAAAGAATCCACTTGTAATGCAGGAGACCTGGTTTTGATCCCTGGGCAGGAAGATACAGTGACTAATATTCATATTGTTTATGTTTATGAGTACTGCATTCTGATAATATATGATTAATTTCCTAGATTCTCAGATTCATTTAACAAAGAGATTACTAGTGGAATAAACATATTTCTAATAATATCATGAAGAAAGACTTAAGCTCATGATAAACCACCACTCAGATAGCAACTTGATTTTGAATAAAATGCATCTATCTAATGTGTATTTCCAGAAAGAGACAGAAACTAATACAACTAATACTCGTATATTAGTTGAAGTTCTTTGACTTCAAAATCTTTTTTCAGTATGCTAGCTAAGGTTTCTACTCCTTGAGTGGTTTTGTAAAAATGTGTCTGCTTCACAAATACTTTAAACTGCTATTAATGGATATGTCCATATTTAAATTATATAGAATATTATAAACCATCTTATCTATTTGTTGAGCTTTACAATCAATGTGAATAGCATTGTTAAAAAACTAGAAATTAATATATAACTATTTTCTTAGCAAGATTTTGAATTTTACCTAATAAACATTTAAATAATTTCAAAAATTCATTCACTGATTTGTAAACACCTGGTAATGAAAGAAAAATTTGAATCATAGTTCATAACCACTTTTGGTTATGATGTGGCAAGGGAGGAAGAAAGTAGATTTACATCTGTATGGATAGAGATAGTGATTAAATAGGTACCACTGCTATGGTAAATAATATTCAGTAACACTTCCTGTTTCAACATTCATTAAGCACTAGTTTTGTAGAGGCAGTGTGCTCTATATTACTGGTAAAATTATTAATCAAATAAGGCCATCACATTTACTGTTTTATAAAATCTGAGAAATAAATATCTGAATAACTAGTAATTCATAACTAGTAATATACCTAGTAATAGTTATATAACTAATAGTAATATAACTAATAGTATATAACTTATAGTAATATAACTAATAATAACTAGTAATAAATGACTTAATTCATATGTATAATATGTATAAGGTACTACAGGAACACAAAATGAACAATTCATTAATTTTGCAGTTATAGGACAATGGAGATTTTAAGGGAAGTTACAAATTGGAAATGATAGCAGAGTACTTTAATGCCCCCACTTACACTAATGGGCAGATCATCAAGACAGAAAGTTAATAAGGAAACACAAGCTTTAAATGACACGTTAGACCAGATGGACCTAATTGATATTTGTAGGACATTCCATCCAAAAGCAGCAGAATGCACTTTCTTCGCAAGTGCACATGAAACATTTTTCAGGTTGATCACATATTGATTCACAAAGCAAGACTCTGTAATTTAAGCAATTTAAGAAATTTGAGAAATTTGAAATTGTATCAAGCATTGTTTCCCAACCATAGTACTATGAGGTTAGAAATTAAGTACAGAAAAAAAAAAAAAAAAAACTGTGAAACAAACAAATACATGGAGGCTAAATAATATGCTACTATATAACCAGGAAATCACTGAAGAAATCAGAGTGGAAATAAAAATAAATACCTAGAAACAAATGACAACGAAAACAGTGAACCAAAATGTATGGGATGCAGCAGAATTAGTTCTAAGAGTGAAGTTTATAGGAATGCAGTCCTACCTCAAGAAACAAGAAAAGGCTCAAATAGACGTGTATCTTTTCAATCTTAAAGAATAAAAGTAATCTGGTAGTGATGAAAAGAGTAATGCTGATAATAGTATCAAAGTCAGTGGATAGCCACATGAAGAAATGATCACAAGATAAAAGGTGTCTTATAGTGTAAAAAGGTTTCAAGTATGGAATGGATAAATTAAAACTTTTTTGGAGGGAGAATATACTGACATTGAAAAGGATGTAAGGGGTTGTGAGTGAAAGTGACTCAGTCATGTCTGACTCTTTGTGACCCCATGGACTATGTAGTCCTTGGAATTCCCCAGGCCAGAATACTGGAGTGGGTAGCCTTTCCCTTTTCCAGGGGATCTTCCCAACCCAGGGATCGAATCTAGGTCTCCTGCATTGCAGGCAGATTCTTTACCAGCTGAGCCACGAGGGAAGCCCAAGAATACTGGAGTGGGTAGCCTATCTCTTCTTCAGCTGGATCTTCCTGACTCAGGAATCAAGCTGGGGTCTCCTGCATTGTAATGGGTTGGGAAGGCATAAAAGCAGAGAGATAATCTAAGAGGCTATTATTGTAAGAACACCTGTAAATATTTTAGAAGGTAATCACAGTTCTGTATCTAGTAATAGGACTGAGGAATATAGTCTATAATTATTTTTTATAAAACTTACTAATCTGATATTAATCTGACATTGTTAATTGTGTTCTACCATAAAATTATTAACTAATAACAATTTTATGAGTGACACTGTCATTGACTATGCCTAGAACCTTATCTATTTAAACAGAGATTTTAAAGCATACTCATAATTCACATGGATAACTTATATAGATAACTGATTTTTATTTATAATGTGGTTATGTATTTGATCACTAATGTCTTTTCTCTTCAAAATAGTAGAGCACATTAAGAAAACTCTTCCCCAGATATTATGGCTCTGTACTGTGTTTGAGAATTACAGAATTATATATATGTTTTAAGAAATATATAAATCCTAATAATTAATTTGAATTAATAAACTAATATCAATGTATTTATATACAAAGACATTTTTTCTTAAGGGTATTAGGTAATAATAAGACCCTTCTAAAAGTGAAAGTATGAAAGTGTTAGTCACTCAGTCATGTCCTACTCTTTGCAACCCATGGACTGTAGCCAACAAGACTCCTCTGTCCATGGAATCCTCCAGGAAAGAATGCTGGAGTGGGTATTCATTCTCTTCTCCAGGGGATCTTTCTGACCCAGGGACTGAATCTGGTCTCCTGCATTGCATGCAGATTGTTTACTGTCTGAGCCACCAAGGAAGCCCCAATACCCTACTACCTGAAGCAAAGAATTGAGCAAATATTCATCTAAAAGAATATTTAATTATTTGAGTATTTTTCCAGTGTTCACCTTTTATGTTGTTGTTTCCTGAGAGAGTTCTATGTAAAGTTATAAACAGCATCACATTGGATGCATTTTATATACAATTACATTTTATGGTATGTGTTAAAGTTTCAAAGAATATTGTGACAGTTAATCATGAAGTAAAGTCAAGAGGAATGCTTTAAGTAGAAGAAATGGCTCAAAATGCCTGATTCATCTCTTTTGCATATGTAGAAAAATTATGTGTGACATAACATAAAGATACATTCGTGGTTATGCTATGGAACATAAAGTAGTAAAATTTTAGCTCATAAAAAATAGCTGATGAATTCCAGAAGTGAAGTCAATAACCGATTCAATTCATTCTACTGGAAAGACAATTACTTTAAGAAAAATAGCTTTCATACACCTGTGATTGCATTTAAGAGAATAATAGTGAGCACAATTCCTGGAATTATGCTCCTTATATAAATTATTCTTGTTTACCAAAATTTATAATCAGTGTCAATTAATAATGCATGCTATGGTACAAGAAAATCTCAGTATATAAAAGAGTGAGCCTTTATCTCTTGATATTTATCTTTGAAGGAAACTACTCTGTATGAACTCTTAAACCTCAGCTAAAGCCTTGTGTGTGCATAAAAAGCTTTGCTTTGCTTTTCTAAAGGTGTTCCTCTTTCTCATCATTAAGTTTCTTATTTTATCATAGTCAATGTTAAGTTCTTTAAGTATTATCATGATTAATAACCCTTTCCCTGAATTCAGTCTGCCATTTTGCTGTGATTTATTATACTGGAGTCAGATCAATAAGAACAGACTTGTGCTTTTTATTGTTGGAAAAACTTTGTTTTCATTTCAATTTATATCTCTTATGTTAAGGTCGAAATTGAAGACTAAAACCCAATGTACTTGTTTATTACTTTATTTCATTTTCTGGAGTGCTGCTATGCTCATTTTTGTGTAAGATACTTGTTCTTCTTCCTGGCCTTATATTTACAGCTGTTAATTTTGTTGTTGTTCTTTCACCTTTACTTCTCTACTATAAGTGGTTTTGCACCAATGCACTTACTACATCCACTTCAGTGTTTTAAGAAAGTACATGTTTCAACATGATTAGTGCCATATAAATCTTCCTAGAGTCATTTGAGGCTAGGTTAGATAGATTATACAATATGCATCACCATAAAGAGAAACAGCAAAAGAGTCTCTAAAAATGTTTTTTCTTAGAAAAAAGTAACCCAACAGAAAAGAAGAGGTATTTGAGTTTGCTTCTTAGGATTGCTTCCTAGAATGGTGATTGCACTCTTTGATATTTCATTATTTTTTGTGTGGGTTCATATTCCTTTGAAAGAGGCATCTGCTTTGTTTAATAATTTTTACTTTCAGTTCCGTTCAGTTCAGTCGCTCAGTTGTGTCCAACTCTTTACGACCCCGTGCATTGCACCACGTCAGGTCTCCCTGTCCATCACCAACTCCAAGAGTTTACTCAAACTCATGTCCATTGAGTCAGTGATGCCATCCAACCATCTCATCCTCTGTTGTTTCCTTCTCCTCCTGCCTTCAGTCTTTCCCAGGATCAGGGTCTTTTCAAGTGAGTCAGCTTTTTGCATCATGTGGCCAAAGTACTGGAGTTTCAGCTTCAACATCATTCCTTCCAATGAATATTCAGGACTGATTTCCTTTAGGATGGACTGGTTGGATCTCCTTGAAGATCAAGGGACTCTCAAGAGTCTTCTCCAACACCACAGTTCAAAAGCATCAATTGTTCAGTGCTCAGCTTTCTTTATAGTCCAGCTCGCACATCCATACATGACTACTGGAAAATTCATAGCCTTGACTAGATGGACCTTTGTTGGCAAAGCAATGTCTCTACTTTTTAATATGCTGTCTAGGTTGGTCATAACTTTTCTTTCAAGGAGTAAGTGTCTTTCAATTTCATGGCTGCAGTCACCATATGCAGTGATTTTGGAGCCCTGCAAAATAAAGTCTGTCACTGTTTCTACTGTTTCCCCATCTATTTCCCATGAAGTGATGGTACCAGATGCCATGATCTTAGTTTTCTGAATGTTGAGCTTAAGCCAACTTTTTCACTGTCCTCTTTCACTTTCATCAAGAGGCTCTTTAGTTCTTCTTCGCTTTCTGCCATAAGCGTGGTGTCTTCTGATATTTCTCCAGGCAACTTTTTACTTTGGTTAACAGATAAAAACCCATGTCCCCGTGTTTCTCCTGAGGAATTGATGTCTGTGTGCATATTGAGAAAAGGGGGAGATGTCCTCAGACAAAAAGTCTGCCGTTTCATCTGGGCTGAAAAATCTTGTTTGGTTCACATAATCAGGCCATTCTGGCCCTCAAGGAATATCTCTGTATCACTGCTCAAAGCAATTCTATTTCTGTAAAGCTTTTCTCTATGTAATCACTTATATCACAGAGTAAAAAGGAAAGGGATAAGAAAAGACCTATCAGGGACATACTTATTTGACTTCATCTCTTATTTTATGTATCCCATCTCAGCCTGACTTATTATTATAATTGAACTGCACCTAGGTGGATTTTGAGTTAGGGCTTCTGTGCTATGTTTTGTTTTAGCTCCTTGGTACTCTTGGTCCTCCAAGGGGTCTTCCTGGGAAAGTATAAGGAAAGGAAAAGAGTATAGTTCAAAATCTCCCATGCCCATTCTCTGGCATCTGCTACATTTTATCATGACATTGCCATTCAACCTACGAGGACATCTGATTTAACACTATGTATCAGTAACCTGAATTATTTCTCAGAGGAATTAAGTGAAATTCAGGGATACATCAGCTTCCCTCTTCTTTCTGTTGGATCTCCCAACCCTTACACTAATTTAGAATATATTATGTGAAAGGACAGTACATATGATGTTTTGCCCATTGATTATTGAATTATAGGAAAGTTATCCTCTGGGAACTGATTAAATTTTAGATTTCAACAAAAAATTGAAATCAATTGACTATAGATTCTAATAGCATTCTTACAGTTCACCAGTCTGGTGACCTGTGGTAAAGAATCTGCCTGCCAATGCAAGAGACACAGGTTCAATTCCGGGAAAGTCCCCTGGAGAAGGAAATGGCAACCCACTCCAGTGTTCTTGCCTGGGAAATCCCAGGACAGAGGAAGCTGGTGTACTCAGTTCATGGGATCACAAAAAAGGAAGATAGGACTTAGTGACTAAAAACAAGTTCACCAGCCCACTGGTAGATCATATTTTACTACTTGAAAAGTACATTTGCTTTGATGAACTATTCCTAGAAACTTATACTTGCTTATCACAAATTTCTATGAAGTAAATAATTCCTTACATGAAACTGATGCTACATTCTTTATTGTTCTTGTAAAGAATATGAATGTTGGATTAAAATATTTCATGTGGAACATTTAACTTTATACTGAATTTTAAATGTACTCTGATGCCCATAATTTCTTTATTGGCAATAAAAATGAGCTAAGATAGAAGCAGTCTACATTTCTCTTTGATGTGCTCAGCTCAAGCATCCAAGTAGACAAATCTTTTGATTGTTCATCACAAGTGCTTACTGTCTTTCAGAACATAAGATTCATAGGATTAAGGCAGACTGATATTAAAGTGAATGTGACTGTATTTGAGTTTGCATTTTTCTCTTTTGCAGAATATGTAAAACACTCCAAAAAGCTCCAGAAAAGGTAAAAGAAAGATAAAGTGAAAGAAACACTTTCTTTTTTATTTGCTCAATTCTTGTCTCTAGTTAATTATATATATATAAGGTAGAAACAATAAAATTTCCTATCCAGAGAAATACAGCTGAATCTTAAAATGTTAATCAAGAAAGAATAAAAAACCAGGAGGGTCACCTGTAAATAACTAGGAGAGTCACCTAGGAAATTATGTAGCCTCTTTATTTGGCATCATAAACTACTTATTCCTACCCTCCCCACTCTATATGAAAAATACTGTTGCATTTATCATATTATAATGAAGCCAGTAGAGTTGAGGGACTGATTCCTTGCTCAATATGAGCTTTCTTTAATATTACTGAAAATTATTTATTTTTGTGAGAGTGGCTTGTGTTTACAGCAATGGGTTTAAAAAATATCTGCAATCTTATTATTCATAATGGTGGAAACATCCAGTAGAATCTTGCTCGCATATTGATTCTGGGAACACAAATCCTTTTCTCCCCCTGCTAATGTTAAGATGGATTAGGTTCATCTGACTATTTCCTGCTTATTTGTTTTTGTTGGTGTTCAGTCACTCAGTCATGTCTGATTCTTTGTGACCCCATGGACTGAAGCACAACAGGTTTCTCTGTCCATCACCATCTCCTGGAACTTGCTCAAACTCATGTCCATTGAATCAGTGATTCCATCCAACCATCTCGTCCCTTTTTGTCCCCTTCTCCTCCTGCCTTCAACCTTTCTCAACATCAGAGTCTTTTCTAATAACTTGGCTCTTTGCATCAGGAGGCCAAAGTAATGGAGCTTGAGTTTCAGCAAAAGTTCTTCCAATGGATATTCAGGACTAGTTTGATCTCCTTGCAGTTCAAGGGACTCTCAAGAGTCTTCTCCAACACCACTTTTCAAAAGCATCAGTTCTTTAGTGTTCAGCCTTCTTTATGGTCCAACTCTCACATCCATACATGACTACTGGAAAACCCATAGCTCTGACTATTCGGATATATGAAAGCAAAATAATGTCTGCTCTTTAACATGCTGTCTAGGTTGGTCATGACTTCCCCGGTGGCTCAGATGGTAAAGCGTCTGTCTACAGTGCAGGAAACCCAGCTTTGATCTCTGGGTCGGGAAGATCTCCTGGAGAAGGAAATGGGAACCCACTCCAGTATTCTTGCCTGGAAAATCCCATGGATGGAGGAGCCTGGTAGGCTATAGTCCTTAGGGTCACAAAAAGTCGGACACAACTGGGTGACTTCACATTCGCTTTCTAGGTTGGTCATAATTTTTCTTCCAAGGAACAAGGGTCTTTTAATGTAATGGCTGCAATCACCATCTGCAGTGACTTTGGAGACCAAGAAAACAAAGTCTCTCACTGTTTCCATTGTATCCCCATCTGTTTGCCATGAAGTGATGGGAACGGATGCCATGATCTTGGCTTTTTGAATGTTGAGTTTTAAGCTAGCTTTTTCATTCTCCTCTTTCACTTTTATCAACAGGGTTTTTAGTTCTTGTTTGCCATCCATCATAAGGGTGGTGTCATCTGCATATCTGAGGTTATTGATATTTCTCCTGGCAATCTTGATACCAGCTTGTGCTTTATCCAATCCAGCGTTTTGCATGATGTACTCTGCATATATGTTAAATAAGCAGAGTGACAATATACAGCCTTTACATACCCCTTTTGCAATTTTGAAGCAACCCATATTTCCATGTCTGGGTCTAACTGTTGCTTCTTGACTTGCATACAGGTTTCTCAGGTGGCAGGTAAGGTGGTCTGGTATTCCCGTTTCTTTAAGAGTTTTCCACAGTTTGTTTTGATCCACACAGTCATAGGTATTAGCATATTCAATGAAGCAGAGAGAAAGTGAAAGTTACTCAGTCCTGTCAGACTCTTTGCCACCCCAATTGACTATACAGTCCATAGAATTCTCCAGCCCAGAATACTGGAGTGGGTAGTTTTTCCCTTCTTCAGGAGACCTTTGTAACCCAGGGATTAAACCCAGGTCTCCCACACTGCAGGTGGATTCTTTAACAGCTGAGCCACAAGTGAAGTCCAAGAATACTGGAATGGGTAGCCTTTCCCTTCTCAAGAGGATCTTCTCAACTCAGGAATTGAGCCAGGGTTTCCTGCATGGCAGACTGATTCTTTACCAACCAAGCTATCAGGGAAACCCTAGTAGATGAATGAAGCCAAAGTAGATGCTTTTCTGGACTTCTCTTGTTTTTCTATGATCCAGTGGATGTTTGCAATTTGATTTCTGGTTCCTCTTCTTTTTCTAAATCCAGTTTGACCAAAGTTCTCAGTTCATGTACTGTTGAAGCCTGGCTTGGAGAATTTTGAGCATCACTTTGCTAGCATGTAAATGAGTGCAACTTTTTGGTAGCTTTAACATTCTTTGACATTGCCCTTCTTTGAGATTGGATCTTTTCCAGTCGTGTGGCCACTGCTGAGTTTTCATATTTGCTGGCATATTGAGTGCAGCACTTTAATAGCATCATCTTTTAGGCTTTGAAATAACTCAGCTGGAATTTCATCACCTCCACTAGCTTTGTTCATAGTGATGCTTCCTATGGCCCACTTGACTTCACACTCCAGAATGCCTGGCTCTAGATGAGTGATCACACCATCATGGTTATCTGTGTCATTAAGATCTTTTTTGTATAGTTCTTTTGTGTGCTCTTCCATTGTGGCTCAGCTGGTAAAGAATCTGTCTGCAATACAGGAGACCTGGGTTCAATCCCTGGGTTAGGAAGATCCCCTGCAGAAGGGAAAGGCTACCCACTCCAGCATCCTGGCCTGGAGAATTCCATGGACTGTATACTCCTTGGGGTCTCAAAGAGTCAGACACAACTGAATGACTTTCACTGTGTCTGTTCTTGCCACCTCTTCTGAATATCATCTGCTTCTGTTAGGTTCACACTGTTTCAGTCCTTTATTGTGCCCATATTTGCATGAAATAGTCCTTGGTATCTCTAGTTTTCTTGACAAGATCTCTAGTCTTTCCCATTCTATTGTTTTTCTCTATTTCTTTGCATTGTCCACTTGAGAAGGTTTTCTTGTCTCTCCTTGCTATTCTTTATATATTGTTCCAAATATGCTATGTTTGTGTGCATGCTCATTTGCTCAGTCATGTCTGACTCTTTGCAATCCCATGGACTGTGGCCCACCAGGCTCCTCTGTCCATGGAATTTTTCAGGCAAGAATATTGAAGTGGGCTGCCATTTCTTCCTCCATAGGATCTTCCTGATCCAGAGATTGAACCCAAGTTTCTTGAGTCTCCTGTATTGTCAGCCAGATTCTTTATCACTGTGCCACCTGGCAAGCTATGTTTTATCTTATATGAAGATATGCGAGTGATCTGTGTACTGTGCACTGTGATGATGCTTACTTATCTTTCCCTCTGAAGAAGTTTTAATGAGATAGCTGTCCCAGTTCTTTGCTAAGATACCCAGAATTGGGAGGAAAGGGCCCTCCAGAGACATCACATTCGTCTCTCATTGGTAAGACTAACTGCTCCATGCCTTTTCTTATACCAAGCTTATGAACAGAAAAGCCAGGGTCTATATGATGTATTGCTATTGAAACTTAGAGGACGCTGCTCTCTGAAGAGTGATGGAGTGATTACAGACATTTCAGTTACATCCACTCACAGGGGAAAAAAAACAAACAAAAAAAAAACATTGTGGAAAAACTTAAATAATTATGTTTTTAAGTGTCAAGAATTATATTAAATGCATGGGGAAAGATCTAGTTTTCCTTTATTTAAAAGACTCTGTCAGAATAACTGTATTATTTAAGATGTTCTGAGATGGTGTATCCTAAGGCTACTTGGGTTTTGGAAGGTTAATTTTATTTTTACAGATTCTTTGCCAATTCATTGTGACTCAAAGTGACTCCCAGTTGCATTCCTGAGACCTTTCCTTTGTCTTTATTTCCATGGATAAGTCTGCTTTGTATCAGTCATGTGGTACACAAAATAAATTATATTTTGCTTTAAATTTATTATACAGAAACACCTTATCTTAAATCTAATAATATAGACAAGGGCATGGAGCTGTATATTCTTCCTACCATTGCTCTGGTAATTTGATTCCTTTTCAGGTGTAAAAATAAAGTTACTTAGAATGCTTGCATGATTTTTTTTTTAAATAAAGATTTCTTTTTTATAAAATAAAGAACTGACTCATTGGGAAAGACCCTGATGCTGGAAAAGATTGAAGGCAGGAGGAGAAGGGTATGACAGAGGATGAGATGATTGGATGGCATCATCGACTCAATGGAAGTTGGTGATGGACAGGGAGGCCTGGTGTGCTGCAGTTCACGGGGTCTCAAAGAGCCGGATACAACTGAGAGACTGAACTGAACTGAACTGAGGAAATCAAAAGATACCTGGAGTAACAGGCAAGTTTGGCATTGGAATTCAAAAATGAAGCAAGGCAAAGGCTAGCAGAATTTTGTCAAAAGAACATGCTGGTCATAGCAAACACCCATTTTCAACATCATAAGAGATGATTCTACACATGGACCTGGCCAGATAGTCAATACTGAAACCAGATTGATTATGTTATTTGCAGCCAAAGATAACAGTCAGCAAAAACAAGACCTAAAGTTGACTGTGGCTCAGATCATGGGTTCCTTACTAAAAAATTCAGGCTTAAATTGAAGAAAGTATAGAAAACCACTAGGTCATTCAGGTTTGACATAAATCAAACCCCTTATGATTATACACTGGAGGTGATGGACAGATGCAAGGGACTAGATCTGGTAGACAGACTGCCTGAAGAACTACAGATGAAGGTCCATAACATTTTATAGGAGGCAGTGACAAAAACCATCCCATAGAAATATAAATGCAAGAAGGCAAAGTGATTGTCTCAGGTTGATTTACAAATAGCTGAGGAAAGAAGAGAAGTAAAAGACAAGGTATAAAGAGAATGATATACCCAAATGAATGAGTTCCACAGAAGAGCAAGGAGACATAGGAAGGCCTTCATAAAT
Organism: Muntiacus reevesi; assembly: GCF_963930625.1. NCBI lineage: Eukaryota > Metazoa > Chordata > Mammalia > Artiodactyla > Cervidae > Muntiacus > Muntiacus reevesi. The sequence continues at coordinate 262,174,949 of NC_089249.1, read as the reverse complement.
GAACAATGCAAAGAAACAGAGGAAAACAATATAATGGGAAATACTATTGAGAAATAGTATAATGGGATATTATGGCAAATATAAAGGGAAATACTATAATGGGAAATACTCAAGAAAATTGGAGAAATCAAAGGAACGTTTCATGCATGGATGGGCATGATAAAAGATCTTACAGCGGCAGAAGAGATTAAGAAGTGGTGGCAAGAATACACAGGAGAACTAGGCAAAAAAGGTTTTAATGACTCAGATAACCACAATGGTGTGGTCACTCATCTAGAGCCAGACATCCAGGAATGCATGGTCAAGTAAACCTTAGGAAGCATTGGTATGAACAAAGCTATTGCAGGTGATGGAATTCCAGATGAGCTACTTAAAATCGTAAAGATGATACTATTAAAGTACTGTTACAAGTGTGTCAACAACTTTTGGAAAACTCAGCAGTGGCCACAGAGCTGGAAAAGGTCAGTTTTCATTCCAATCCCAAAGAAAGAAGATACAAAAAAATATTCAAACTACAGTACTATTGAGCTCATTTCACATGCTAGCAATGTTGTGGTGAAAATCCTTCCAGATAGGCTTTAGCAATACATGAACCGAAAACATCCAGATGCACAAGCTGGGTTTCTTTTTTTTTTTTTTTTTTAAATATTATTTTATTAGTTGGAGGCCAATCACTTTACAACGTTTCAGTGGGTTTTGTCATACATTGACATGAATCAGCCATATAGTTACACGTATTCCCCAACCCGATCCCCCCTCCCACCTCCCTCCCCACCCGACTCCTCAGGGTCCTCCCAGTGCACCAGGCCCGAGCACCTGACAAGCTGGGTTTCTTAAAGGTACAGAAACAAGAGATCAAACTGCCAACATTCTTTAAATCATGGAGAAAGCAAGTGAGTTCTAGAAAAACCTTTGCTTCATTGACTAAACTAAAGCCTTTGACAGTGTAGATCACAAAAATTTGTGGAAAATTCTTAAAGAACCTGTCTCCTGAGAAACCTGTAAGCAGGTCAAGCAGCGATAGTTAGAACCAGACATAGAGCAACTGGCTGGTTCAAAATTGAGAAAGGAGTATGAAAAAGTTATATATTGTTGCCCTGCTTATTTAGCTTATATGCAGAGTACATCATGCGAAATGCCAGGTTGGATGAATGGCAAGCTGGAATCAAGATTGCTGGGAGAAATATCAACAATCTAAGATATGTAAATGATTCATATTACATTAGAAAATAAATATTACATTTCTCTAAAGACAGAAAGTAAAGAAGAACTAAAGAGCATCTTGATGAAGGTGAAAGAAGGGAGAAAAAAAGCTGGTTTGAAACTCGGCATTCAAAAAGCTAAGATCTTAGTATCTTGTCCCATCACTTCATGACAAATAGAGAAAAAATGGAAGCAGTGACAGATTTTATTTTCTTTGGCTCCAAAATCACTGAAGACATGATTGCAGTCACAAAATTAAAAGACACTTGCTCCTTGGAAGGAAAGCTATGACAAACCAGACAACGTATTAAAACATCACTTTGCTGACAAAGGACCATGTAATCAAAGTTATGGTTTTTCCAGTAGTCATGTACAGATGTGAGAGTTGGATGATAAAGAAGGCTGAAAAAGTGAGTTGCTCAGTCATGTTCCACTCTTTGCAACCCCATGGACTATACAGTCCATGGAATTCTCCTGGCCAGAATACTGGCCTTTCCCTTCTCCAGGGGATCTTCCCAACTCAGAGATCAAACCCAGGTATCCCACACTGAAAGTGGATTCTTTACCAGCTAAGCCATCAGGGAACCCCAAGAATACTGGAGTGGGTAGCCTATACTTTCTCCATGGGAACTTCCCAAACAGAGAATTGAACTGGCTTCTCCTGCACTGCAGGTGGATTCTTTACCAGCTGAGTTATCAGAGAAGTCCTAAAGAAGGCTGATCACTGAATAACTGATGCTTTCAAATTGTGGTTCTGGAGAAGACTTTTGAGAGTCCCTTGGACTGTAAAGAGATCAAACCAGTCCATCCTAAAGGAAGTCAGTCTTGAATATTCATTGAAAGGACTGATGCTGAAGCTTAAACTCCAGTACTTTGACCACCTAATGCGAAAAGTCAACTCATGGGAAAATACTTGATGCTTGGAAGGATTGCAGACAAAAGGAGAAGAGGATGACAGAGGGGGACATGGATACATAGCATCACCGAGTCATTGGACATGAATTAGAGCAAATTCTGAGATATAGTGGAGGACGGAGGAGCCTGGTAAGCTGCAGTCCATGAGGTCACAAAGAGCTGGAGATGACAGAGATTGAACAACAATTACAGCTATATTTTGGTAATTCTAAAAAAACAGCCTAAATTATTTTTGATTCTTTGAAATTTAAAGTAAAATAAATGATCCCTAAGTGTCTCTATTGAACTTTGAAGTGCACTTAATAATGTTGTCTCTTATAGTTAGCATTTTAACCTTCTCTGATTACTCCATTTCCTTCCAAACATTTGCTCAAATAAATAGAACAGTTTTAATTCTCTTCAAATCATTTCTTTCAAAAAATATGTTTTCTTTCATAAATATCTTTAACCATATTATGTCTCTGTGACTTCCTGGATTTAAATGATTTCCCTCTCCTGGAGTCAACACTCAAGTATTCTATACCTAGGAAATCCATGAGTGATCACTCTCTTCATCATTGAAATTAATGCAGTGTTGACAGGGTAGACCTTAAAAAGTACAGATTCTCTTTTATTTTAAATTAACATCATAAGGACCCTAATTTTGGTAGTTACCCCTTTTACATGCTTAAACTGAGCAAAGAATGAAGTCAGTCATGTAAATTTATTATTCAACAAAATTCATTTTGTATTTCTTTAAAAACTGTGTTTCTATAACTAATTGAGCAATTTTCAAGATTATCTCTTTCACAATGACAACAGTAGCCATTCTGCAATCTACTGTTCTGCGATCAACCACAATAATATTGTATAAATTTATCAATATTTTTATTTTGAGTGATATTTTACCATTCAAAGAGATTTTAATATTCTAAGAAAATATTGTTTAATATATTCAGAACATGGATACATAAATTTATTGAGTGACATTTTGATTTTGGTGTTCTCAAGTATTAATTTTTATTATTTAGAAATAGCAATAGTATTAAAATTTTAAATGAAGAAAAGCATACTGTTACTAGTAAGAATATTAGAAAAGTTTTTAAAATGCATAAACTTAATAAATCTTATTAGGTCAACAGCCAACTATACATCCAAGTACTTTAAAAATATGTTCTCCCAAGAGAATGAAAAGAGAAGCCAGAATACTGGGAGAAAATATTTGCAAAAGGCATAGCTGATATAAGGCAGTTATCCAAATTTATGAAGAACTCTTAACACTCAAATGAGAAAATGAGCAACCTGATTAAGAAGTAGGCCAAAGACTTTCACAAACACCTCACCAAAGAAAAGGGCCTCCCTGTTGTCTCAGATGGCAAAGAATCTGCCTGCAATGTGGGAGACCTGGCTTTGATCCTTGGGTTGGGAAGGTCACCTGAAGGAGGGCATGGCAACCCACTCCAGTATTCTTGCCTGGAGAATATCATGGACACAGGAGCCTGGCGGGCTACAGTCCATGGGGTCACAAAGAGTCAGACACAAGTGAGCGACTAAGCACAGCACCAAAAAATATATATATAAATGACAAATAGTATTAGAAAAGTTGTTCCACGTTGATTGTCATCAGGGAGATGCAAATTAAGACAATGAAATATGCAGATATTAGACTATGCAGATATTAGAATGTTTAACCTATGGAATACAGCAATGCTAAATTCTGGCAAGCATGTGTAGCAATGGGAGCTATTATTCATTTATGGATGGTGGGAGAGAGTTTAGTAGTTTCTTACAACATTAAACATATTATTACAATAAGATCTAGCAATTGTGCTCCTTGATATTACTCAAAAAAGTTGACAATATATATCCTCACAAAAACCTACATGTAGTTTATACATTTTATAGTAGCTTTATCCATACTTGCCCAGACTTGGAAAAAACCTATATTCTTCAGGAGGCAAATGGATAAATAAAGTATGGTACATTCAGAAGATGGAACATTATTCAGTGCTAAAAATAAATGAGCTACCAAACCATGCAAAGATGTAGAAGAATCTTAAATGCATGTTAAGAAGTGAAATAAACTAATATGAAAAACTACACACTGTCTGATTCTAACTATGTAACATTCTGCTAAAAGCAAAGCTATTGAAACAGTAAAAATATCCAGGTTTCCAGGTGTTGCCAGGAGAAAGGAATGAATAGGCAGAGCACAGAAGGTTTTTAAAGCTGTGAGAATACTCTCTCTGTATGATTCTATAATGGTGAATACATGTATTATACATTTGTTCAAACCCATAAAATATGCAATCACTAACAGTGAGCTGTAATGTAAAGTTTGGATTTCAAGTAATAATATTTCAATATAGATTGATCAGTCATAACTAATGAATCACTCTGGTGGGGAATATTTATAATAGCAGAAGCTGTGCATGTTTGGGGCAGGTGATTGATGTGGAATATCAATTTTTCTACCAACTAAAACTCTAAAAAACGGTCTATACCAAAAGAAAAGAAAATGCATCCTAGTTTTGGAATATACCAGCAGGCAGGCAACCTGAATACTTGAATCAATTGCATGACTAAGTTACTTTATTTATACAATCTTTTTTTTTCTGAAAGATTGGCAGTTTGTTGACATTAATTTAATTGACTAATTGGTCTTTAAGTGGGCAAAGTTTTATTACCGTCATTAACATTAACAAATTAATTTATGCATTTGCTACTGAAGTCCTCATTTCATTGTTGTCCTAATTAGGCAGTATAATTTTTCAAACTTGACAAAAATAAGGAAAGGTACTCAATATTTCTGTGCAAAAGTGTTTCCACTTAATTAATTTCCTATCACCATTTGCACATTTCTTTACATGTAAAGAGTATATGTTTATTATTTTATGTCATTCTCTTCAAAACAGGAAATACATCTAAGGTCTTAACAGTACTATCTACACCTCCTCATCAAATAACTGTTCTGCTTAGAATTATATCATCGGTATCCTTGATGAAGTTCCAACATACATAGGAAAATGCTTATAACTCTTCACTTAGGCTTCAAATAGACACCACTCATTGGAATTATTGTACTATGTAGACTCTCTTGTAAAGCATTCAAATAGTTCAGTTCAGTTGCTCAGTCGTGTCCGACTCTTTGAGACCCCATGAATCGCAGTATGCCAGGCCTCCCTGTCCATCACCAACTCCCGGAGTCCACCCAAACCCATGTCCATTGTGTTGGTGATGCCATCCAACCATCTCATCCTCTGTCGTCCCCTTCTCCTGCCCTCAATCTTTCCCAGCATCAGGGTCTTTTCAAAAAAATCAGCTCTCCACATCGCAGCTTCCGCGCTCCTGCGCCATCATATAATCAGTAGTGAAAAGCAAATTAATTAGGGCAATGTGATAACTGAGATAAACATAATAATAATGAAACTTCGACTTAATAAAGTCTGGAAACAAACATAAATTTTGTTGAAAACATATTCAAAATGACAGGTATGTTATTTATCAGGGAAGGAAAAATGATGATCATAAGTGAGAATTCAAAAAACAAAAAAACAAAGTGGTCAAATCCTGCAAGGGAAAAAAAAACATGCACACACACACACATATCAGGACCTTAGACTACTTTAAATTAAAATGCTATTACAACTAATCTACATTGATATCCTCACATTCAATAGTTAAATCATAAAGTGACTAGGATAATACTTTTCATAACAAAATATTAGAACCACATAGGTATTTTTTGCTTTGTTCATTTATTCTGGAATCGTATTTGTTATTTCTAACGTATATTAAGTATTTTACCTTTTAATATTTAAACATTTTATTTGAGGTTGTGTTCTATCAAATGAAATTCATATATGGATATTTGCAGAAAATAAATTATGCATTATATATATATGCATATATGTACATATGTATACTATGCAAATATATGCATATATTTAGTCTCTAATGTAATCTTTAGAATCCTCTTTGAAGAACTTTCAGGGTTTCTGTCATGAAGTGCAAAGTAAAGCACATACAATTGATGCATCTCAAGCAGAAAAGTATTTCATTTTCTTGAAAGTACTTATTCCATTCTTACAATGGTACTTTTAGTAATGGGAAATTGCTTTACTTTGAATTTGAACAAATTTGTTTTAAAGTACACAAATTATTAGAATGTGTTGTTTTGTAAAGAGTAAATAATGCACATATTAATTTGCAGTCTTATTAAGATATTGTTATATTTAATATGCTAAAATATACATTTATGTCCAGTCTTTCTTGGTATTGCTGTCTTTTTAGAATTGGAAATAATTGAAAAAACATGCTAGCAGAGAATATAAGTTAAATGTTTATATCTTTTTATCCCTTGATTATAGTATCTATTTTGGCAATCATTCCCAGTATCAGGGTCTTTTCCAGTGAATCAGCTCTTTCCATCAGGTGGCCAAAGTATTGGAGCTTCAGCTTCAGCATCAGTCTTTCCAATGAATATTGAGGGTTGATGTACCTTAGGATTGACTGGTTTGATCTCCTCCCTGTCCAAGGGAGAATTTGACCTTTTCTCTCCATCTAACTGCAATCCTTAACTCTTAATGAAGTCTGTTCTCAGAAACTAGCCAATGTGACACTTCTAAAATGGAAACTAAATCACTCCACTCTGTGCAAAACCCTTCAGTATCTCTCTAGTTTTCTTATAGTATGTTATTCATACTGTTTCAGGAAGAAAAACCACATGTTTGCAAAACTATCTGAAATAATTTTTATATAGATTCATAAGAAGCTTTCACTTGAGTAAGAATCATTAAGTGGTAAGTGGTAGAATATTTTATTCATCAACTAATATTTTATTGTGTTTAAATGCCAGATGCTTTGTGAAATGAAAAATATGAGAAATTTAATGAAAAACATAATTGCCTATGCTTTTTATATAATGTTTGTTATAGTGTGAAAAAGGAGCAGGGAATCATATCAATAGAGTACAGAGGTTCCTGGTATGGACAAATGGGCTAAAGGACCTGGAAATTTGTGTAATTAAAATTTCATGTGAAAGAAGAAAATCAAAATAGCTAATGTGATTGGGAAAGGAAGCATTGTTTGTAATATATTAGCCCAAGAAAAAGAGTTCTGATATACATCTCACAAAAAGAAAGCGTGTGTGGTGGCCACTTTGGAGATGTGGCAGTATTCTACAGTTCAGTAGGAATCAGATGGAGGGCTATAGACAGCTTGAGAGGTAAGTTGCATGATTTTGACATGGCTGTGTGAGAACAAAACATAGACAAAATATGTTTGTTTTGTGGTTCATATAAATTCAATAAGAAAGATAGGAATTGGGTTAATATAAGTTTAATAGGAATTTAGAATTTTACCATTACATTGGAAATATCTGAATCCATGAGATTGTATGTGTTTCTTGTTTTTCCATTACAATCATATATGCATCTTCCTTTTTCTGTGAGTGAACAACTATGACATAAAAGAAATGTTGAATTTAAGTATCACACTTTACTGTTGAGTAAAATTACAATTAAACTGTGATCTTTACTCATCATTGAGTCTCTTAAGTCCATTAGCAGTAGTCCCCAACCTCTGGGATCTAATGCCTGATGGTCTGAAGTGGAACTACAGCAATACTAATAGAAATAAAGTGCACAATAAATGTAACGCACTTGAATCACCTCCAAGCCATCCTCCCACTCCCTGGTCTCTGGACGAATTGCCTTCCATGAAGTCAGTCCTTGGTGCCAAAAAAGTTGGGTACTGTTGCATTAGTTTATTGTTATATAAACAAATATCTCATGGAAATTTAGTGAAAGGAAGCTCAAATAAGAAAAAACAAAGATGAAAATACATACATAATATTTCAAAAAGTAGATCTGGCACAAGTATAAAGCATTTTTTTGCTTTCTGGGATACTTCTATAGTTTTTCCAAAATATCATACTTGATATGGATAGTTTCATCATTATTAGCAAAAATCTTTCCCCAGAACATTACACCTACTGATCATATCTAACTTTCTACAAATATGCCCGACAAAATTCTCATTCAGGCCCCACTATGCCACAAACATTAAGAACATATACTCTTTTGTAAAAAGTATTAAACCTTTAATCCATACATCCTCATCATTTTATTTGCTGTATTCTTGTTGGTTGAACAGCTATGAAAATTTCAATTTCTTCTGAGAATGGCGACAAGAAAATTCTTTTTTTAATCAAACATGGAGAGACATCTAGCAATATGCCAAGACATAGCACAGGACCAGCAACTGTGTGCTGAGCGTACACTGAGAGTGAGAGTGATGAGTGTAGGGGATAAGGCATCTATGAGTCTCTGCCTCGTTATGAAATATGTAAATGAACATGGACTTAAGACTATATAAGTTAGTAGCTTTGTACTGGGAGGTTGGGGTGCATTTGTGGAGAGGGCAAATAGGCTGAGCCAGAAAAAGAGATGGGTCAGAAAAATTTGAAACTTCTATTTCTCATAATCTATGCATAGATTTCCCCCACAGTATTTGCTCCCAGAGACCTCATTTAGTGGGGAGAGAAAATTAACATCAGTATAATCTTTTGAGGAAGTGTTGCTAGAAGCATTTTGTTAAAAAAGGCCAGTTTCTTTTAAAGTTCACCATCTACATATTGTGCTAGTACTCATGAGGGAACTCTTAATTCTAACATGCATTTCTAGTGCAAATTAATATCTTCATTCTTGCCATTGCCTGTCTATTGCTGGAAGCAAGTTATCACTGTCCACATCTTTGAGGATTCTCTGTCTAATCATGTAAAGTTAAGATGTGTGAAGCCTTTCAATTTGTTCCCTCTTCGCCACAGTGAGGGGTACTGAAAATCCTGACACTAACTACTTAGCCAGAGGCTACACAGCATGCACCTTGAAGTAAAGCTTAGGTGAAGGAAGGAGTGAACATAACATTTTCTTAGCCATTCTGCTACTGTGCCAGCTGTACTTCAAAACAGACGTGTCATCTGTTATCCTCTGATGGGCTGTGATTTTTCATTTTTATTCCTGCAGATTGGAAAAAGCTCTTATCTAAGACAGAAAAATAGAGTATTAATAGTTCACTGGCCATTGTCAGTCATAGTCAATACCTATTATTTCTCTGCAATGTAGTGATTAAATCTGAAAAACTACTAGATTATTTTCCAATCTAAAAGTATATATCAACAATTCTATCTTAGAATTTTAGGGAAGGAAATTAGGGTGGTGTTATCTCAGGTATAGAAAGTAAATTCATTTTGATAAATTTTATGAATAATATTAATACTTGTGACTTCTTTCATGTTGCCAGGAATATTAAATAAAAATAGAACATAGAGTAAAAAGAGATGCATTATAATTAAAATTTATTAACTTAAAATAATTCTTAATTTATCTCAAAGAAATTTTATTGTAGATTAATAAATAAAATTAAAGCTGAATTAGACTTAGGCAGCTTCCATACAAAATGTACTAAGATTATAAAACAAATTATCACAAAAATCTCACTGTAAATGTTTCTTTTCAAAAATTGGAATCATTTGTAAAGAAATGATTCCAATTTTTGAAAAGAAACATTTACAGTGAGATTTTTGTGATAATATATTAATATTTTGTTGCATATACTGAAGATAATTACTAGTGGGTACATTAAATGAAATACTGAGATAAATAATTTGAATTTGACAACTGGAATTCAAAAAGTACAGGCTCCAACATCTGTAATTATGATAATTCTTCTGCATGTCAAAAAGTGTATCTATGTTTCTAATAGTAACTAAGCCAGACCCTATAGGATTATACTCCTACAGAAACTCTGATAATAAGGCCTGGAAATAAAACAAAACAACTACTTGCAGGCAGTGGAGAGTAGAAAGAAGCAGATATATTCTTGTGGGGACTGCATACTCAAGGAAAGAAGGAATCTGAATGAAGCAAGTCCCTAATATTTTAAACTTGGGACTAAACAGTATAGTTTGTGCCATCAGCAGGGCACCAGAGGGGAAAAAATATGTGGGAACCAGGCATTTTAAGCTAGGTAATGTGGCCAATAAAGACAGTAGATAATGATGGAATTAACCAGGGAAGAAATTACATTCTCCTTAACCATTCCCCAAATCTCCAAACAAGCATATGAAAAACTGACTTAAGAAAAAAAAAAAGAAAAAAGCAACTCAGCTAAAAAAACAACCTGAACCGGTAAGACTGGATACTTAATTGATTACTTAAACAAGGAATACCCTCATTAGAGAAAAATAATGGAGTCTAAAATCCCCACAACTTTGTAATAAGAATGACCAGGATGAAATTCAAAATTACCAGAGAGATGAAACCTGCCAGCTTTGCTGCAGTGGGTTGCCATTTCCCTCTCCAGGGATTGTTTTCAACCCACTGTCAGCCTTGAGTCTCCTGCTTGGCAGGTGGATTCTTTACCACTGGGCCACCTGGAGATCCCTGAATATAAACACATGAAAAAAATGAATATAGACACATACTTTATGTTGTTCAGTCACTAAGTCATGTCTGATTCTGCAGTCTTGTGGACTGCAGCATATCAGGCCTCCCTGTCCCTCACAATCTCCTGGAGTTTGCCCAAGTTCATATCCATTGAATCGGTCATGTCACCCAACCATCTCATCATCTGTCAAACTGAGATCAGTCTGTCATTTTTAAGATTGAACCCAGGTACTGTATTTCAGACTCTTTTGTTGATTATCAGGGCTACTCCCTTTCTTCTATGGAATTCTTACCCACAGTAGTAGATAAAACAGTCATCTGAATTAAATTGGCCTGTTCCTGTCCATTTCAGTTCACTGATTCCTAAGATATCAATATTCACTCTCACCATTTCCTGCTTGATCACATCCAATTTACCTTGATTCATGGACCTAACATTCCAGGTTCCTAGGCAGTATTGTTCTTTACAGCATTGGATTTTACTTTCACCACCAGACACATCCACAGCTGAATGTTGTTTCCACTTCAACCCAGCTAATTATTCTTTTGGGGGATATTAGTAATTGACTCTGCTCTTCCCCAGTAGCATACTTGACACCTTTTGACCTGGGGGACTCATCTTCTGGTGTCATATCTTTTTGCCTTTTTATAATGTTCATGTGGTTCTCCCAGCAAGAATACTGGATTGTTTTGCCATTTCCTCCTCCAGTGGACCATGTTTTGTCAGAATTCTCTACTATGGCCCATCCATCTTGGGTGGCCCTGCACTCATGGCTCATAACTTCACTGAGTTATGCAAGCCCCATCACTGTGACAAGGCCATGAAGGGGACATATCTTACACCCATAACAGATATTAACTCCAAACGGATCACACACCTAAATGTAAAATGCAAAACTAAAAATGTCTAATGACTTTGGGTTTGGCAATGACATTTCAGAAACAACACCCAAGTCATGATCCATAAATGAAATAATTGATAAACTAGATATCTTTAAAATTAAAAACTTAGGAGAGATGTGCGATATTTGAAATAAATTTGAAACTAAGAGATCACAATTTAAAACCATCATGTGTGTATATATATATACATGTATATATATAAACACATACATAGTCTGCTATATCAAAACCTTATGGTCACTGTAATCAAAGTCTATAATAGATATACACACAAACACAAATGAATCCAAGCACAATACTAAAGAAAGTTCTCAAATCACAAGAAAAGAGAAAAAACAAAGGAAAAGACCTACAAAACAAATCCTTAACAGCTTACAAAATGGTAACAAAAATATACATATTGTTAATTACCTCAAGTGTAAATGAATTTAGTGTTCTAACCAAAAGACATAGACCAGTTGAATGGATATAAAAATAAGACTCATATATATACTGTCAATAAAGAGACCCACTGTAGATCTGGAGATATATAGACTGAAAATGAGGTGATAAAAAAATGATATTCCATGCAAATGGAAAGAAAGCTGGAGTAGCAATACCCATATCAGATAAAATAGACTAAAAACTTTGCAAGTGATAAAAAATCAGCAAAATTATTGAGGAAATGCAACAATCGTAAGTACATATGCACCCAATGTAGGAGCACCTCAGAATATAAGACAAATATTCACAGACAAAAAGAGAAATTGTCAGTAAAACAGAAATAGTAGGGGACTTTAACATACCATATACATCAATGGACAGATCATCCAGACTGAAAATCAATAAGGAAATAATAGGCCACCAGTGACACATTAGACCTAATAGACTTAATTGATATTTACAAAACTTTCCATCCCAAATCAACAGAACATACATCGTTTTCAAGTGCACATGTAACATTCCCTGGGTTAGATCATATCCTGTGCTACAAAGCAAGGCTTGGTAAATTTAAGAAATTTGAAATTATGTCAGGTATCTATTTTCTGACCACAGCACTGTGAGATTAGGAATTGAGTATAAGAAAAAAAAGCAAATTAAAAAGCACAAACATCCGGGGTCAAAACAATATGCTACAATGTCTCATTAAAGAAATCAAAGAGAAATCAATTAGTGCCTAGATACAAATGAGAATAAAAACACAGTGACCCAAAGCCTATGGGATACAGCAAAAGCAGTTCTCAGAGGGAAGGTTATAGCAATGCAGTAAGTTCTCCACACATGAACCTTCAAATTGTAAACTTTTGAAGATGTGAATGTGTGTCTCATCAATATCAGTCATGAGTGAAATTGCAGCTTGCCTCGTGTCTCTATTGCTGATGATCTTTCAGATCTACCATCTCTCACCTCATGTCATTCTCCTAGTCAGTAACTTTCCTTGCCTGTTCTGTCAATGTCAGCCTCTGTATGCCAGCTATTATAGTGTATTACTGTAGTTTTCAAGGTACTGCACTATAAGATTACAAATGTTTTCTTTATTTATTGTGTTTGCTTTTTATATATTGTTTTCTGTGAAAATATTATAAACCTATTACAGTACAGTACTATATAGCCAATTGTGTTAGTTGTGTACTCTGGGTCATCGCAGTGCACCAACCCTGAGCAGCCTGTCTCATGCATCGAACCTGGACTTGCGATCTCTTTCACATATGATAATATACATGTTTCAATGAAAAAACAAACTTTTGATAAAGTTTAGCATCTTTTATGATTTAAACTCTCCAGAAAGGGAGCATAGAGGGAGCCCACCTCAACATAATAAAGGCTGTAGATGACAGACTGGAGTTAATATCATATTCAATGGTAAAAACTGAAAGCATTTCCTTTAAGATCATGAACAAGACAAGAATGTCCACTCTCACAAATTTTATTCAGCATAGTTTTGGAATTACTAGCCACAGAAATCATAAAAGCAAAATAAATAAAAGGAATCCAAATAGGAAAAGAAGAAAAAATTGTCACTGTTAGCAGAGAACTTGATAATATAGAAAATCCTAAATATAATACTTGAAACTACTAGAACTCATCATTGAATCTGGTAAATTTTCAGGATACAGAATTAATACAGAGAAATCTATTGAATTCCTATACATTAATAGCCATAAATTAGTAGGACAAATTGAGGAAATAATTCCATTTATCATTACATCAAAAAGAATAAAACACCTAAAAATAAACCTAAGAGGGCTAAAGACCTGTACTCCAAAGACTATGAGACACTAAAGAAAAAATGAAAGATGACAGAACAGGTGGAAAAATAAACCATGTCTTCAGATTGGAAGAGTCAAAATGAGTATAGGACCAAGAAAATCTGCAGATTTATTAAAAATTCTATTAAATTACCAATGGCATTTTTCACAGAACTAAAACAAAACAAAACAAAAAAAGTTTGGAAATGCAAAAGATCTACACTAGCCAAAGCAATCTTGACAAAGAAGAAAGGAGCTGGAAAAATCAGGTTCTCAGACTTCAGACTATACTACAAAGCTTCAGTAATTAAAGTTGTATGGACAAGGAGAAAAAGAGAAATATAGGTCAATATAACTGGAAAAAAAATGTCCAGAAATAACCCATTCAGTTCAGTTCTGTTTCTCAGTCATGTCTGATTCTTTGTGATCCCATGGACTGCAGCATGTCAATCTTCCCTGCCCATCATCTACTCCTGGAGTTTGCTCAAGCTTATGTCCATATAGAGATGGTGATGCCATCCAGCAATCTCATCCTCTGTCATCTCCTTCTCCTAATGTCTTCAATTTTCCCGAGCATCAGCATGTTTTCCAATGAGTCTGTTCTTCACATCAGGTGGCCAAAGTATTGAAGTTTCAGCTTCAGCATCAGTCCTTCCAGTGAACACCCAGGACTGATCTCTGTTAGGATGGACTGGTTGGATCTCCTTGCAGTCCAGGGGATTCTCAAGAGTGTTCTCCAACACCACAGTTAAAAATCATCAATTCTTCAGTGCTCAGCTTTCTTTATAGTCCAACTCTCACATCCATATTGACTACTGGAAAATTCATAGCTTTGACTAGATGGACCTTTGTTGCCCAAGTAATGTCTCTGCTTTTTAATATGTTGTCTAGGTTGGTCACAACTTTTCCTCCAAGGAACAAGCATCTTTTAATTTCATGGCTGCAGTCATCATCTGCAGTGATTTTGGAGCCCAAGAAAATAGTCTGTCACTGTTTCCATTGTTTCCCCATCTATTTTTCTTGAAGCGATGGGACCAGATGCCATGATCTTAATTTTTTGAATATTGAGCTTTAAGCCAGCTTTTTCACTCTCCTGTTTCACTTTAATCAAGAGGCTCTTTAGTTCCTCTTCAATTTCTGTCATGAGAGTGATGTCATCTGTGTATCTGAGGTTATTGATATTTTTCCTGGCAATCATGACTCCAGCTAGTGTTTCATCCAGCCCAGAGTTTCATATGATGTACTCTGCATATAAGTTAAATAAGCAGGGTGACAATATACAGGCTTGACATACTCCTTTTCCAATTTGGAATCAGCCTGTTGTTCCATGTCTGGTTCTAGCTATTGATTCTTGACCTGCATAAAGATTTTTCAGGAGGTAGATAAGGTGGGTCTTGTATTTCCATCTCTTGAAGAACTTTCCACAGTTTATTGTGATCCACACAGCCAAAGGCTTTGGTGTAGTCAATAATGCAAAAGTAAATGTTTTTCTGGAATTCTCTTGCTTTTTCAATGACCCAACAGATGTTGGCAATTTGATCTTTCGTTTCTCTGCCTTTTCTAAATCCAACTTGAACATCTGGATCTAGAAATAACCCATTAATCTACAACAATTGAGGCTAGACTATACAATGAATAAAAGACCATATCGTCAATAAGTGATGCTGAGAAAATGTCACAACTATGTGTAAGAGAATGAAATTAGAGCATTCTTTAACATCATATACAAAAATAACGTCCAAATGGATTAAAGACCTAAATGTAGGACTGGATACCATAAAGCTCCTAGAGGCAAATGTAGGTAGGACACTCTTTGACATGAATTGTACTATCTTTTTGGATCTATCTTCTAGCATAATGGAAATAAGAATAAAAATAAACTGGTAGGGTGTAAGTAAGTTTAAAATTTTTACACAGCAAAGTAAACCATAAACAAAATCAAAAGACAGCCCTTAAAAAGTTTGAAATTATAATATTTGCAAAGATATCAACTGCTAGAGGATGGATGAGCAAACTTTACATACAGTTTATATGACTCAATATTAAAAGAAAAACAAAGAGCCCAATCGAAAAATGGCAGAAGATCCAATAGACATTTCTCCAAAGAACACATACAGATGGCCCAAAATCTCATAAAAAGATGCTCAACATTGGTAATTATTAGAGAAGTGGAAATCAAAACTACAATGAGGTGTCACCTCACACTACTCAGGACATTTATTATTTGTAGACTTTTTGATGATGTAAAAGCTTACAAATAGTAAATGTTGGAGAGGAACCCAACCCAGTAAAGAAAAAGGAACACTTCTTCACTACTGTGAATATAAATTGGGACAGCAACTCTAAAGAACAGTATGGAAGTCCCTTAAAAAGCTAAAATAGAGCCACTAAATGATCCAGCAATCCTACTCCTGGCTGTACATTTGGAGAAAACTATAATTCGAAAAGATACATTCACTTCAAGTTCATAGTACTACTACTCACAATAACCATGATATGGAAGCAACCTAAGGGCCCGTCAACAGATAAATGGATAAAAAAATGGTATATATTAACAACGGACTATTACTGAGTCATAGAAAATAATGAAAGTGTCATTAACAGCTACATGTATGTAGTTAGAAATTATCATACTAAGTGAAGTAAATTAGAAAGAGAAAGATATATATCATATGATATTGCTTATATATGGAGTCTAAAAATGATACAAATGAACTTAGTTACAACACAGAAATAGATTCACAGGCATAAAACACAAATTTATTGTTACAGAAGGCAAAATGGGGGGAAAGGATAAATTAGGAGTATGGGGTTGATATTTGAACTCTGCAGTATGTAAAATAGGTAACCAACAAGGATATACTGTGTAGCACAGGAAAATAGTCTCAATATCTTATCTTGGAATAACTAATAATGGAAGAATATTAGAAAAGAATATGTATATACACTTGTATAGATGTTTATATATATATATATATATATGCATATTTAACTACATCTCTTTATTGCACAGATGAAACTAACACACATTGCTAAAAGATATTTGCTCCTTGGAAGAAAAGTTATGACACATCCAGACAACATATTAAAAAGAAAATACATCACTTTGCTGATGAAGATCCAGCTAGTCAAAGCTATGGTTTTTCCAATAGTCATGTACAGATGTGAGAGTTGGACCATAAGGAAGGTTGAGCACCAAAGAATTGTTGCTTTCAAACTGTGGTGCTGGAAAAGACTCTTGAGAATCCCCTTGGACATTCCAAGTTCCAACCAGTCAATCCCAAAGGGAATAAACCCTGATTATTCCCTGAAAGGACTGATGCTGAAGCTGAAGCTCCAATATGTTGGCCACCTGATGTGAAGAACTGACTCATCGGAAAAAAACCCTGATGCTGGGGAATATTGAGGGCAGTAGGAGAAAGGGGTGACAGAGGATGAGATGGTTTTATGGCATCACCAACTCAATGCACATTAAGTCTGAGTAAATTCTGAGAGGTAGTGAAGGACAGGGAAGCCTGGTGTCCTGCAGTTCATGGGGTTGCAAAGAGGCAGACTTGTTGTTCAGACTTAGTGACTGAAAAACAACATTACAACATTGTAAATCAAGCATATTTCCATAAATTAAAAAAAAACACAAATAGAAAAAAAGAAGTTTAAAAAAATCAACTTTTCTCCACAAAAATCAATGTCAGTGAGACTTGACAATGTCAAGAGATCTAGAAGACAGGCCCCTAACTGGGAGTAAATATTTGCAAAAACATATCTGATGAAGGACTGTTATTTAAAATGTTCAAAGAACTCTCAAATCTCAGTAATAAGAAAACAAACAAAATGATTGAGAAATAAGCCATAACAGACACTTCATCAAAAAAGATAAACAAATGTCAAGTAAGCATAAGAAAAATACTCCACATAATTTTTCACCAGGGAAATGCAAATACAAAAATCAGTAAGGTACCAGTACACAGCTCTTTTAATGCCACAGATCCAAACACTGATGACACCAAATACTGGCAAGAATGTAAAAGAAACTGGCAAGAGCAAAAGAAACTCTTATTCATTGCTGATGGGATTGCAAAATAGTACAGCTCTTTTGGAGAACAATTTGGCAGTTTCATTAAAAAAAAAAACAAAACAGGAACTGAACACACTGTTACCATATGATTCAGCAGTCTTACTCCCTCATATTTACCCAATGGAGTTGAAAACTTAGACATGAATATTCATGGTAGCTTTATTTATAATTGCTAATACTTGAATGCACCCAATGTGTCCTTTAGTAGATAAATAAATAAATATATAAATATATATACATATATATATATATATATATATATATATATAAGCTCTGTATGTTTCAGAAAATGTAATAGTATTCTGTAATGAAAGAAATTGAGTCACCAAGTCATGGAAAGATGTGGAAGAACCTTAAGCTCATATTACTGAGTAAAAGAAGGCAACCTGGAGAGTCTACATACTATATTATACCAATTATGTGACCTTCCATGCAAGGCAGCACTGTACAGACTCTAAAATGATGAGTGGTTGTCAGGTGTTGGGTGTAAAGGATGAATATGTGGAGCACAAATGATTTCTTCAGAAGTCAAAATACTCTTTGATATTTCAATGATAGCTACATGTCATTAGATATTTGTCCAAATCTATGGAATGTACAACACAGAGTGAACCTTAGTGTAATGTGTAGACTCTGAGTGATTATGATGTATCAGTGTAGGTTCATCAGTTCTAACAAGCTTGCCATTCTGGTGGGACAGTAGTTAGGAAGTTTTGAATAAAGCACACACTGCTATATTTAAAATGGATAACCAACGAGGTCCTTTTTTATAGTACAGGGAACTCTGCTCAATGTTATATAGCAGCCTGAATGAGAGGAGAGTTTGGGATAGAATGGAAACATGCGTATGTTTGGCTGAATCTCTTTGCTATCCACTTGATTTTACCATAACATTGTTAACTGGCTATATGACAATATAAAGTAAAAAGTTAAAAATTTTACTGGAATCATAATTGATGTGAAATACACATTGCCAATATTCATATCTATGTACACCCCTTTACAATTTTAAGAAACAATTTTATGAAAATATTTTGTGTGGGAAAATGAATAGTGGTCAAAATAGAGGGATGGATTTCCATTTTACTTCTGATGAGGTGTCAACACAATTTTATTTCTATGTTTGAATTTATCATTAAATATTTCAGTAAGAAAGTTTTCTAAGAATAAAAGACTAGCACCTATGCAAACATTGCCCAGTTTAAGACATGAAGTTTGTATATTTTCTTCATTAACCATTATAAATTTTATATGTATTTGTCAGATATGTATTTTTACTAAGCAATATAAACTATTTTTGACTGGTTTAAACTACTTTTTATCTGAGAAGTTTACTGATGTTGATATGTGTCATCCTATATCATTCATTTTTGTTGTCTACTGTATGAATATAGCACTTTTACTCTAGTAATTATGAATTACTATATAAATATGTTTTTATATTTTAAACCATTTTAGTATACTTGTCCTTTTGAGGCAAGCATTTATGTGATGTTTCTCTATAAGTAAACTTGTTTAATATAGGGTAGGCACATCTTCAAATTACTTGCTCTTCAAAGTGTTTATGCTAATTTAATTTCTATCATTATATATAAGAGTTATTGTTTAACATTCTTAACATTCTTCAGAGAAATGCAGACCAAAACCACAGTGATCTTTCACCTCACACATATCAGAATGGCTATCATCAAAAAGATCATAAATAACAAATGTTGGCAAGGATCTGAAGCAAGAGTAACCTTAGTACACTGTTGGTGGAAATGTAATTTGTTGAATCCACTGTGGAAAACAGTACAGAAGTTTCTCAAAAAACTAAAAATAGAATTACTATATTACCCAGCAACTCCACTCCTGGGTATATATAACAACAAAACAAAACAACAAGACAGTAATTCTAAAAGATACATTCACTCCAGTGTTCATGGTAGTCTTATTTGCAATCATCAAGATATGGAAGCAACTTAAGTGTACATACACACACACCAAAATATTATGCAACTATAAAAAAGGAAAAATTTATTGCCATTTATAGCAGCATGGATGGAGTGGAGGGCATTATGTTAAGTGAAATAAGTCAGATTGAGAAAGATGTACGATAGCACTTTTATGTCGTCTAAAAGATACACAAACTAGTGAATATTTTAAAAAAAAAAAAGCCAGCTCATTGATATAGAGAACAAATTAGTGATGTAGTGGGGGTTGGCAATATCATGGTGGGGGAGTAGAAATCTCAAACTACTAAGTATAATATAGGATGCAAAATGTTTTATACAATATGGGTATATTAATATGGGTGTAATAATATATAACCAAATGGTGTGAGCCTTTAATAATTATATAATTTTTAAAAAATATATTTTAAAAAGTTATTATTTATTGACCTTATCAATACAATGTAATGTTAAATTTTATATTTATCCAAGTAAAATGGATGAGATATCTCAATAATGTTTTACTTTGCAATTTAAAGTAGTCGGTAGGTTAACATTTTATCATATATAGTCAGTCCTCCACATCCATGGATGTGAACATATGGATAAGGAGGACCCATTGTCTTCCTTGTGCTTCACCATTTTCTATAAAGGACTCAAGCATCAGTAGGTTTCAGAGCCCATTGGTTCCAGGAGAAACCAATCCCCAAGAATAACCAGGAAAGCCTATATGTATATATTTACTTATCATTTTGTTATTTTCTTCTATAATGTTTCTGTTTATATCTAAGCCACTTTTTCTCTGTGCCATTTTTTAAAGTTTTGTAGGAATTCTTGATGCTTTTTGGATGGTATTCTTTTTTGCATACCTATATGG
This sequence comes from Muntiacus reevesi, assembly GCF_963930625.1. Lineage (NCBI taxonomy): Eukaryota > Metazoa > Chordata > Mammalia > Artiodactyla > Cervidae > Muntiacus > Muntiacus reevesi. Next base: position 262,154,388 of record NC_089249.1, on the reverse strand, counting down.
CTCGTGTTTCTTGGTTTAATTAACTGAATCTTCTGATGAGAATTTTTTAATGCAGATGAATTAATCTCTCCCCTTATTTCTTGTTTAAGAACTCACTCCTTATTTTGAAGTTTAATATATTTTAAAGACAGTCAGGAGAGCACAGTGAAGACCACACTCACACCTTTCCCTTACCCCATGAGAGACAATCAGCAATGTAAGTTGGATGTAATCACTAGCCTCAACACACTGCTTTCATTGATTTTCCAATAAGACTTAAAGAAGAAACTTTTTTTTTTTCCCACAGAGATTGCTTTAACTTTTTCTCTTACTGAACCAAATTATTTGTTTGGTACCACAGTCTTTATTTATCACTTCTTCATGGTTCCTATCTACTGCCAACGCAATCACAAATCATAACAGTTAATAGTTGCTTCTCTGTATTTCTGGATATTTATTGGTTTTGCCTAGGAACAACTTTTTCACATTTCAAAAATAACGTGTTTCTGTTTTAATAATATCACCTCTTATAATGTCATTTTTAACACTTAAGCCTGAAATCTGTGGTAATTTTATAGTTTATAATACATATTTATATTTATTTATTCAGTATTAAATATTTCTAAGTATAAGTCAAAATGCAAACATATGCTTTCAGTTTATGTTATGTCTGTAATACTGACCCTCATTTCTGAAACCCCACTGCACAAATAAGTTATTTGGTTATTGTTTCTTATGTTATTCTTAACTATTGAGTACCTTAAGTAACTTTTTGCTTGTCATTCATTGTTCTGCATGAGTTCTTGTTGACTGATCTTTATTAGCATGGCTTTCTGACTTGATGCTCAGGTCTAGTCCTAGAAAAATCTACCTTAATGCTTTCACAGAACAGATTTTTAAATTATATGTGGAAATTTTCTCCCCATTAAGAAAAAAATGTTTGAGCTGTAAGAGAGGAGATTTTTTAAAATGTACTCAGAAGTACACATCCTTATCCTCTTAATTTCTTTCATATTTAGCTTCTTGTTAAGATTATGTAGCTTAACATTCTATATATATATAGAAAGAAATTCCTATTTTCATCAGTTTATGTATGTGTGTGTGTGTGTGTGTGTGTGTGAGTTCAATAAAATACCTAAAGGACTGCCAATGTAATTCTAGATGAAATTAAACTTATTTATTTAAATAATGATATAATTTATTCAAATAACCAATTAATGCATATCAGACATAGTTCTGGCCATTCAGGGCCCATCCCTTTGTGATTAGTCCTATATATGATTGCATTTAATAATTCAATTATTTCATTCAAGAAAGCTATTTTGTTCTTTGAAAGTGCTACATAAGACTTAAAGAATCTCAAAGGTGGATTTAATGTACAGCATAGCCTAGAAATACTTGGATCATGTGGCATATGTGTATACAACAGTAGGTGTACAACCTGCTATAGACACAGGCTTATACAGAACAAAGAAAAAGAATATCATGTAAGATTATTTTGTAACCTTAAAGGATACTGATGATGAATCTGGACAGTTTTTTCAAGGGAATATAACAAAGAAATATAATGGGATTTTTTGCCCTCTTTGTCCTTTACTTGTCATTCACTCAACATTTATTGAACAGCATGGGTTAAAGGCTAAATTAAATATGCTAATATTCATGGGAGACACTAGCATCTATTTGGAAGGAATCATTTTGAATCAACCAAATAAATGTCATTACTGCGGTAGTGTTAATTTGTCATTCAAAAGGTGGAACAGAATGTATTAACGCAATTTACTTTGCTTCATTAACTATGCTACTGTTAACTGCAAGGATTAAGAAAAAAGATAATTTTTTTATGATTGTTGTATTATAGGCTAAGTCACCTGATGGCAGGAGATATGCTATTGCCACAGAGAACAGTTTAACTGTTATAAAATTGAGTGGTTTGAATCCAGTTGTTAAATGTGTGTGTGTTTGTGTGTAATCAGAAATCTTGTGTACGACCTTGAAAAATAAGAGACAAATTCAAGGAGGAGGCCCGGAGCTAGCTATATGCATTATGAGGTCCTTTTGCATGCACATAATAGTTAAAGCAACAGGAAATGATATAGGAGAAAGTAGAAAAAGAGAGAAGTAATAGACTTGGTGGTACTCCAGCATTTTAAAGTTGGATAAAGGACAGTGAAGTGTGAAAGTCACTCAGTTGTGTCTGACTCTTTGGAACCCCATGGACTATACAGTCCATAGAATTCTCCAGGCCAGAATACCAGAGTGGGTAACCTTTCCCTTCTCCAGCGGATCTTCTCAACCCATGAATTGAACCAGGGTCTCCTGCATTTCAGGCAGATTCTTTACCAACTGAGCTATCAGGGAAGCCAGATAAAGGATAAAGACTCAGCACAAAAGACTGAATGTGTGCTTCCAGTGCAATTGTAGATGCCAGTATAGGAGAATAATTCCAAAAGGAAAAAAAAAAAATTCTGATGTTAATTGAGAACAGAGAAGTGATCATGTATTTTTGAAAGACTAAATTTTGGAAGACATTGACGGGTACAGTTTGATTGGAATGGTGTGAATGTAAGTCAGACATCTGTAGGTTGAAGGTTCAACAATGGTGACAATAACAAAGACAAGTGTTTTCTTTTTTCTTTTCATCAAAAAGAGAGGAAGGAAATAGAGGAAAAGTATTTTTAAGAGGGAAAAACAAGAGCACTTTTGTTTGCACTTATATATGAAAACATGAAAAGGAGGGATTAATATAAATGAAAACCTATTTAAGTAACATATGCATGTAGTTTAAGTAACATGCACATACATAAAAATAGATGTATGTCTATATATGACTGTGCAGATACATCACAAAATTTTTTACCAACTGAACAAACTATGTGACCAACATTTAAATCAATAAAAGAAAATTACAAGAATACCAAAAACCACTTGAATTTTTCCATTTTCTTATCTTTTACCCAGGTTAACCAAACATTGTGATGTACAGAGGCATAGTTTAATTTTTTGTTATGCTATGTTTTATCCATCATTTTAATATGCCATGACTTATATATCCATTCAACTTGATATAATTTTGTTAAGAATCCTGTTTGTGGTTATTCTGAATAGTATAGTCATGTAACAAAAATATATGATTTCTAAAATTAAAATAATTTGTAATGCAACAAAAATTATGAAGTAATTAGGACAAATATAGAAAAATATTTATAAAACAACCCAGAAAAAAAAAAAAAAAACAGAAAACTTCTAGAATATTGTTCAGAAAATTTGTAGGATGAAAGTCTCAATATTATTAAAATACCATTTCTTCCTCAAATTGACTTATATGCCTAATGCAATACTAATCAAGTCCTACTATTCTTTTTTCTAAAGAAACTCACAAACTTACTTAAACATTTATTTTTACTATAAATCAAAAGTCGGTTATTTTCTTTCAGTAGATGAGGAAAAAGAGCACTATTGATTAGTTTGTGAATTATAAGCACTATGCTAAAAGAGAAAAAATACTCAGGTTTTACAGGAAGATGTGGCTCAACGGTATTTAAATGCTTCATTTTAGTTAGGATTTGACTCTCCTTTAGGGTATTTCTATATTTTAAATTGTAATTTGCCATCGAGGTAAGTCTTTTATATTAATGAATCAATTATATTGCACTTCTGATGCAATAATCTTAGAGGAAATACAACAGTGCAAACCATCCAATTCAAAAGCAGGAAGAGGATAGAAACTTTGTCATGTGTTTTGATATCATGAACACTTCTTAAGCTATTGGACAATAGATATACCCATTTGAATGCAGAGTTCCAAAGAATAGCAAGGAGAGATAAGAAAGCCTTCCTCAGTGATCAGTGCAAATAAATAGAGGAAACCAATAGAGTGGGAAAGACTAGAGATCTCTTCAAATTAGAGATACCAAGGGAACATTTCATGCAAAGATGGGCTCAATAAAGGACATAAATCATATGGACCTAACAGAAGCAGAAGATTTTAAGAAGAGATGGCAAGAATACATAGAAGAACTGTACAAAAAGATCTTCATGACCCAGATTAATCACAAAGGTGTGATCTCTCACCTAGAGCCAGACATCCTGGAATGTGAAGTCAAGTGGGCCTTAGAAAGCATCACTATGAACAAAGCTAGTGGAAGTGATGAAATTCTTGTTGAACTATTTCCAATCCTAAAAGATGATGCTATCAAAATGTTGCACTCAATATGCCAGGAAATTTGGAAAACTCAGCAGTGGCTACAGGATTGGAAAAGGTTAGTTTTCATTCCAATCCCAAAGAAAGGCAATGCCAAAGAATGTCTGAACTACTGCACAATTATAGAGAAGGAGAAGGGGATGACAGAGGATGAGATGGTTGGATGGCATCATCGATTCAATGGACATGAGTTTGAGTAAGCTCCGGGAGTTGGTGATGAACAGGGAAGACTGGCATGCTGCAAGAGTCAGATACAACTGAGTGAGTGAAATGAATACCAATTTTATAAAACATACTGATATTCAGAATGATGTGTTTGACTTTCTATGGTATAAGAACTTTGATGGTTAACAACTGCAATAAATTTATGACCAATGAGTGTACTCACAGAGCTTTTATCATCAGTTACTTATATCCCAAAGGTGAATGCCCTTAAGTCCCATGAATACACCTATCTTGCCAAGAAAGGGATGACTGAGTGATGTTCCCCTTGGTACTTCTTCTTCCTTTATATTTAATTGTCCAATACTTTTACTAAATTCTCCTATTGAGTGTGTTGTTAAACACTGAGTTTGGCTGGGCCATTTAAGTAGTTTAGAGGAATTGGGGATATGCCATTCTTTCCATGCTAATGATTCCTCTGATTATTGAGAGGTCATATAAAACAATCAGTAATTACTGCAGTTTAGATAATGTACTTTACAAACCTAATCGGAGAGATTTCAGAGTAAATATGTAACTAAAGCTAACATAACAAACACATAACATTGAAAATGTGGATGATTAAGTCTAAACTAAGCATACTATTGACTTCATTTTACCAGATTTATTTTATCTTTGTTAAAAATATTTTAAGTTACTGATTTGTAATACACAGCAGATCAGCAAAAACCACATTTGCCGTTCTTTATACCTATGTATGAAGTTTACATTTCATTGAAATTGTTTTATTAAAATCATTAGTTTTCATAAGTTATTCAATAATGTTGATATTGTTCCTGATTTTTTTAAAATGTTTAATAAAGTTTTAGTATTAGACACTTTGAAGTTATGAAAAATACTTATCTAAAACACAAGGAGAAGTAAATTACTCTTTTGGAATATTAACAAAAATATTGGAAGCAACACGGTGTATTTTATCATTGTCATCAACAAGAAAAGGATTAATTGCTGTGACGTACGCTATACTACCTTGTAGGGTACAAATTACATTTTTCAAACCTCAAAACCTTAATCAAAAACAAGATTTGAGCTGGTATTAATCTACAGCTGCCAGTGGCAGCCCTTCCATAGCTAAAGACTTCAAGGTCAGCAGTGTGAATTTCTGCAAAGAGGGGAACATACTTATCAGGAGACTATAACTGGTAAGGCAAAAATGCAAGGACAGTGTGCAAATCAAGACTGTGCTCAAAGAAGAGGCACACGGAGGTGCTCAATCTAACTCTCTGCAACCCCATGGACTGGAGCATGCCAGGCCTCTCTGTCCATTACCAACTCCCAGAGTTTACCCAAACTCATGCCCATTGAGTCGGTGATGCCATCCAATGATCTCATCCTCTGCCATCCCCTTCTCCTCCCACCTTCAATGTTTCCCAGCATCAGGGCCTTTTCCAAGGAGTCAGTTCCTAGCATCAGGTGACCGAAATATAGGAATTTCAGCTTTAATATCAGTCCTTCCAATCAACACAGGGCCGATTTCCTTTAGGATGGACTGATTGGATTTTCTTGCAGTCCAAGGGACTCTCAAGAGTCTTCTCCAACACCACAGTTCAAAAGCATCAATTCCTCGGCACTCAGGTTTCTTCACAGTCCAACTCTCACATCCATACATGACTAAGGGGAAAACCATAGCCTTGACTAGATGGACATTTGTTGGTAAAGCAATGTCTCTGCTTTTTAATATGCTGTCTAGGTTGGTCATAACTCTCTTTCCAAGGAGTAAGCATCTTTTAATTTCATGGCTGAAGTCAACATCTGCAGTGATTTTGGAGTCCCCAAAATAAAATTTGCCACTATTTTCACTGTTTCCCTATCTTTTTGCCATGAAGTGATGGAACCGGATGACATGATCTTAGTTTTCTGAGTGTTTAGTTTTAAGCCAACTTTTTCACTCTCCTCTTTCACTTTCATCAAGAGGCTCCTTAGTTCCTCTTCACTTTCTGCCATAAGGGTGGTGTCATCTGCATATCTGAGGTTATTGATATTTCTCCTGGCAATGTTGATTCCAGCTTGTGCTTCTTCCAGCCCAGCGTTTCCCGCGATGTACTCTGCATATGAGTTGAATAAGCAGAGTGACAATATATAGCCTTGAAATAGTCCTTTTACTATTTGGAACCAGTCTGTTGTTCCATGTCCAATTCTAACTGTAGTTTCCTGAACTGCATACAGATTTCTCTAGAGGCAGGTCAGATGGTCTGATATTCCCATCTCTTTCAGAATTTCCCACAGTTTATTGTGATCCACACAGTCAAAAGGTTTGGCACAGTCAATAAAGCAGATATAGATGTTTTTCTGGAATTTTCTTTCTTTGTCGATAATCCAGTGGATGTTGGCAATTTGACCTCTGGTTCCTCTGACTTTTGTAAAACCAGCTTGAACATCTGGAAGTTGATGGTTCACGTGTTGTTGACACCTGGCTTGGAGAATTTTTAACATTACTTTACTAGCGTGTGACATGAGTGCAATTGTGCGGTAGTTTGAGCATTCTTTGGCATTGCCTTTCTTTGGGATTGGAATGAAAACTGACCTTTTCTAGTCCTCTGGCTATGGCCACATTTTCCAAATCTTCTGGCATGCTGAGTGCATCACTTTCACAGCATCATCTTTTAGGATTTCAAAGAGTCCAATGGGAATTTCATCACCTCCACTAGCTTTGTTTGTAGTGATGCTTCCTAAGGCACACTTCACTTTCCAGGATGTCTGGCTCTAGGTGAGTGATCACACCATCGTTATTTTCTGGGTCATAAATATCTTTTTTGTATAGTTCTTCTGCGTATTCTTGCCACCTCTTCTTAATATCTTCTGCTTCTGTTAGGTCCATACTATTTTTGTCCTTTATTGTGCCCATCTTGACATGAAATGTTCCCTTGGTATCTTTAATTTTCTTGAAGAGATCTCTAGTCTTTCCCATTCTATTGTCTTCCTCTTTTTCTTTGCACTTATCACTGAGGAAGGTGTTCTTATCTCTCCTTGCTATTCTTTGGAACTCTGCATTCAAATGGGTATACCTTTCCTTTTCTCAGTTGCTTTTCACTTCTCTTCTTTTCACAGTTATTTGTAAGGCCTCCTCAGACAGCGATTTTGCTTTTTTGCATTTCTTTTTCTTGCAAATGACATGCATTTCTTCTCCTTTAACAGTCATGACTCACTTCTCCTTACAAACTTTAACCAATCCCACTCTTTATTGTTCAGTTTCACAAAACTTTCACCCATTCCAGTGAATCTGGAATCTATAAAGCTCAATCATTCTGTCCTCATAGCTTAGCTAGCACATATACATTTTTCTCTGCTTATTGTGTGTCTGGGCTTCATAGTTGTACTGAGACTGCTGGGCAGAACAATGTCAGAATGACTGTTATCACTGTTATCCCATGGAGCCATGCACAGTGGTATAGCCACCTATATTAGAGGTTTGATTTTTGTTTTGTTTTGTTTTTACTTTTTTATTGGAGTATAGTTGATTTCCAACATTGTATTAGTTTCAGGCATGCAGCAAGGTGAATCAGTTATACATATATCCACTGTTTTTTATTTTTTTTATTTATTTATTTTTTTTTTAATTTTTATTTTTCAGTGGGTTTTGTCATACATTGATATGAATCAGCCATAGAGTTACACGAATTCCCCATCCCGGTCTCCCATCCCACCTCACTCTCCACCCGATTCCTCTGGATCTTCCCAGCCCAACAGGCCCGAGCACTTGACTCATGCCTCCCACCTGGGCTGGTGGTCTGTTTCACCACAGATAATATACATGCTGTTCTTTCAAAACATCCCACCCTCCCCTTCTCCCACAGAGTTCAAAAGTCTGTTCTGTACTTCTGCGTCTCTTCTTCTGCCCTGCATATAGGGCCATCGTTACCATCTTTCTAAATTCCGTATATATCTGTTAGTATACTGTAATGTTCTTTATCTTTCTGGCTTACTTCACTCTGTATAATGGGCTCCAGTTTCATCCATCTCATTAGAACTGATTCAAATGAATTCTTTTTAACGGCTGAGTAATATTCCATGGTGTATATGTACCACAACTTCCTTATCCATTCATCTGCTGATGGGCATCTAGGTTGCTTCCATGTCCTGGCTATTATAAACAGTGCTGCGATGAACATTGGGGTGCACGTGTCTCTTTCAGATCTGGATTCCTCAGTGTGTATGCCCAGAAGTGGTATTGCTGGGTCATATGGCAGTTCTATTTCCAGTTTTTTAAGAAATCTCCACACTGTTTTCCATAATGGCTGTACTAGTTTGCATTCCCACCAACAGTGTAAGAGGGTTCCCTTTTCTCCACACCCTCTCCAGCATTTATTGCTTGTAGACTTTTGGATAGCAGCCATCCTGACTGGCGTGTAATGGTACCTCGTTGTGGTTTTGATTTGCATTTCTCTGATAATGAGTGATGTGGAGCATCGTTTCATGTGTTTGTTAGCCATCTGTATGTCTTCTTTGGAGAAATGTCTGTTTAGTTCTTTGGCCCATTTTTTGATTGGGTCATTTATTTTTCTGGAATTGAGCTGCAGGAGTTGCTTGTATATTTTTGAGATTAATCCTTTGTCTGTTTCTTCATTTGCTATTATTTTCTCCCAATCTGAGGGCTGTCTTTTCACCTTACTTATAGTTTCCTTTGTTGTGCAAAAGCTTTTAAGTTTCATTAGGTCCCATTTGTTTAGTTTTGCTTTTATTTCCAATATTCTGGGAGGTGGGTCATAGAATATCTTGCTGTGATTTATGTCGGAGAGTGTTTTGCCTATGTTCTCCTCTAGGAGTTTTATAGTTTCTGGTCTTACATTTAGATCTTTAATCCATTTTGAGTTTATTTTTGTGTATGGTGTTAGAAAGTGTTCTAGTTTCATTCTTTTACAAGTGGTTGACCAGTTTTCCCAGCACCACTTGTTAAAGAGATTGTCTTTTTTCCATTGTATATCCTTACCTCCTTTGTCAAAGAAAAGGTGTCCATAGGTTCGTGGATTTATCTCTGGGCTTTCTATTCTGTTCCATTGATCTATATTTCTGTCTTTGTGCCAGTACCATACTGTCTTGATGACTGTGGCTTTGTAGTAGAGTCTGAAGTCAGGCAGGTTGATTCCTCCAGTTCCATTCTTCTTTCTCAAGATTACTTTGGCTATTCGAGGTTTTTTGTATTTCCATATAAATTGTGAAATTATTTGTTCTAGTTCTGTGAAAAATACCGTTGGTAGCTTGATAGGGATTGCATTGAATCTATAGATTGCTTTGGGTAGAATAGCCATTTTGACAATATTGATTCTTCCAATCCATGAACACGGTATGTTTCTCCATCTATTTGTGTCCTCTTTGATTTCTTTCATCAGTGTTTTATAGTTTTCTGTGTATAGGTCTTTTGTTTCTTTAGGTAGATATACTCCTAAGTATTTTATTCTTTTTGTTGCAATGGTGAATGGTATTGTTTCCTTAATTTCTCTTTCTGTTTTTTCATTGTTAGTATATAGGAATGCAAGGGATTTCTGTGTGTTAATTTTATATCCTGCAACTTTGCTATATTCATTGATTAGCTCTAATAATTTTCTGGAAGAGTCTTTAGGGTTTTCTATGTAGAGGATCATGTCATCTGCAAACAGCGAGAGTTTCACTTCTTCTTTTCCTATTTGAATTCCTTTTACTTCTTTTTCTGCTCTGATTGCTGTGGCCAAAACTTCCAACACTATGTTGAATAGTAGTGGTGAGAGTGGGCATCCTTGTCTTGTTCCTGATTTCAGAGGAAATGCTTTCAATTTTTCACCATTGAGGGTGATGCTTACTGTGGGTTTGTCATATATAGCTTTTATTATGTTGAGGTATGTTCCTTCTATTCCTGCTTTCTGGAGAGTTTTAATCATAAATATGAAAGAGGAAATTAATAGTAACACAATAATAGTGGGAGACTTTAATACCCCACTTACAACTATGGATAGATCAACTAAACAGAAAATCAACAAGGAAACACAAACCTTAAATGATACAATGGACCAGCTAGACCTAGTTGATATCTATAGGACATTTCACCCCAAAACAGTCAACTTCACCTTTTTCTCAAGTGCACACGGGACCTTCTCCAGAATAGATCACATTCTGGGCCATAAATCTGGTCTTGGAAAATTCAAAAAAATTGAAATCATTCCAGTCATCTTTTCTGACCACAGTGCAGTAAGATTAGATCTCAATTCCAGGAAAAAAATTGTTAAAAATTCCAACATATGGAGGCTAAATAACACGCTTCTGAATAACCAACAAATCATAGAAGAAATCAAAAAAGAAATCAAAATATGTATAGAAACGAATGAAAATGAAAGCACAACAACCCAAAACCTATGGGACACTGTAAAAGCAGTGCTAAGGGGAAGGTTCATAGCATTACAGGCTTACATCAAGAAACAAGAAAAAAGCCAAATAAATAACCTAACTCTACACCTAAAGCAATTAGAGAAGGAAGAAATGAAGAACCCCAGGGTTAGCAGAAGGAAAGAAATCTTAAAAATTAGGGCAGAAATAAATGCAAAAGAAACTAAAGAGACCATAGCAAAAATCAACAAAGCTAAAAGCTGGTTTTTTGAAAAAATAATCCACTGTTTTTTAGATTCATTTCCCATAGAGGCCATTACAGAGTATTGAGCAGAGTTCTCTGTGCGATACAATAGGTCCTTTTATTTATCTTTTTTTTTTTTCCATTTATTTTTATTAGTTGGAGGCTAATTACTTTACAATATTGTGGTGGTTTTTGCCACATATTGACATTAATCAGCCATGGATTTACATGTGTTCCCCATCCCGATCCCCCCTGCCGCCTCCCTCTCCACCCCATCCCTCTGGGTCTTCCCAGTGCACCAGCCCTGAGCACTTGTCTCATGCATCCAACCTGGGCTGGTGATCTGTTTCACCCTTGATAGTATACTTGTTTCAATGCTGTTCTCTCAGAACATCCCACCCTCGCCTTCTCCCACAGAGTCTAAAAGTCTGTTCTGTACACCTGTGTCTCTTTTTCTGTTTTGCATATGGGGTTATCGTTACCATCTTTCTAAATTCCATATATATGTGTTAGTATGCTGTAATGTTCTTTATCTTTCTGGCTTACTTCACTCGGTATAATGGGCTCCAGTTTCATCCATCTCATTAGAACTGATTCAAATGAATTCTTTTTAATGGCTGAGTAATATTCCATGGTGTATATGTACCACAGCTTCCTTATCCATTCATCTGCTGATGGGCATCTAGGTTGCTTCCATGCCCTGGCTATTATAAACAGTGATGCAATGAACATTGGGGTGCACGTGTCTCTTTCAGATCTGGATTCCTCGGTGTGTATGCCCAGGAGTGGGATTGCTGGGTCATATGGCAGTTCTATTTCCAGTTTTTTAAGAAATTTCCACACTGTTCTCCATAGTGGCTGTACTAGTTTGCATTCCCACCAGTATTGTGTATATTCAAATTTAATTTCTTTCTTTGTTTTCTCAAATATATCTGAGTCTGAACCTGTTCACTATTTTTATTACTTCTCCACATATGAGAATTTTTTTCTTTTGATACACTTTGGTGATTTTATTATGTCTCATTACCTCATGTGGTTTTCTTAGCAACATGATTTATAATAATTAATAGCCTACCCATTTTTTAATGAATCAGTTGAATCCAATTGTTGCTCTATTTTTCATTTAAAATTATTTTCAATGTTATTATGACATTAAATCATCACTTATTAGTAAATTTTTCTATACAAAATTAACACTTAAGGGTTCGCTTATACTAAGGGTTCACTTATTCTAGTCTTTATATTTCCACATGTATTTAAGAAATAGTCCTAGAAGATAATTTTCTCTAACACATATTTCCTTGACTCCTCTTTGTGCGTTTTGATTGATATTCAGGGTAGAAGAGATCTAAATATGTATAAACCTCATTTTAAGAAAGTACATAATTTGAGATAATTTTTAAAAAAGGATTTCTAGTAAATCATATTATATCTATGTCTCTTTTAAATTTTTAAAGGAAGTACAAATTTGATTTATTAGATTGAAGAGGCCAAGCAGGTACATTTAATATTGGGCTAAATCAACAAAATATGTTGATAATGCTTTGCACAATTTCAGATTACTTCATGTACCCCAGTTTTTAAAACTTCAATCTGAAAATTTCTGTAGTTTTCCTGAACATTATTTGATTATAATGATTGTCCCCATTATTTTCTTAATTATTCTAATATCTTTTGAAATATTTTTAGACAAAAATCTTGGTTTTCCTTTCTTTATTGCTGTACTTGATCTTTTCTTCTAGGGACATTTTCTTTATTTCTATTTATTCAGGTCATCTTTCATGACCTGAGATCTCTTTGAGATCTCTCAAAAATCTTAACATTTTCATTGATATAATCAATAAAATTTTGTGGTAATTACCTTTCAAAGGACTTTATAGTTTGTTATTACAAATGAATGCTTTATTTCAAAGCACTAATTGGATATGTGTGTGTGTGTGTGTGTGTGTGTGTGTGTGTGTGTGTGTGTGTAAGAGACAGAGAGAAAGAGGAAGAAAAAAGAGAAAGCTTTCTGATTCTTGTATTTCTAGTGTTTTAATTTATTTTTCCTAGTCCTCTTAATTTTAAAAAGTATTATTGGTGTTTCCTAATCTCCCAATTGTCAAACAATTTTCTTCAAATATTTCTTAAACTCTGTTTGTTACTTTATTACCCCTGGAAATATTTTCTTTAAAATTTGTGATCTCATAAGGGTGTCTTCTAGAGTCTCATTTTTCATTACTTAATATTTTTCTTAAATAGATCTCAGTGTCCAAGCATTGTCACTAAAGTTGGAATCTGAATTTTCCTCATCTTAACCATTTATCAGCTGTGGTATCTTAATGAAATCATTATAATTTAGGGAGCACATTCCTTCTTTAAAAAAAAATCAATAACCACACAGAAGCTGTCAGAGCTAAAAGAGAAATACAAAGAAATATGCAAATATAAAGAAATATAGTTGTAAGTAATCAATGAATTTGAGGTATTGTTTAACCAATACTGTAAAACTGTGGACATCAACACTAACTAGCTTTAATATTTACCTCGTATCAAAGGCCTGATAATGAAATCCATGACTGGTGTTGGAGAAGACTCTTGAGAGTCCCTTGGACTGCAAGGAGATCCAACCAGTCCATCCTAAAGGAGATCAGTCCTGGGTGTTCACTGGAAGGACTGATGCTGAAGCTGAAACTCCAGTATTTTGACCACCTCATGTGAAGAGTTGACTCATTGGAAAAGACCCTGATGCTGGGAGGGATTGGGGGCAGGAGGAGAAGGGGCCGACAGAGGATGAGATGGTTGGATGGCATTGACTCTATGGACACAGGTTTGGGAGGACTCCAGAAGTTGGTGATGGACAGGGAGGCCTGGCTTGCTGAGGTTCATGGAGTCACATGGAGTCGGACACAACTGAGCTATTGAACTGAACTGAACTGAATGAAGTATTACCTCAATATAATTTATGTGCATATTTGGATTGAAATTCATGATAGCTATCTATGTGGGAAAAATTATGCTCACTTTTATTCTAAAGTTGTAATTTATCTTTTGAAACTTTTGCAGGGAACAGTTTTATCTTTGTCTTCTAAATTATGAGAGACTTGCATACAGATTCACTCTATGAAAAATCAGTGGCTTGAAAATTACATGGATTAAAGACTTATTTTTAATAACAGTATTTGAATCTTGAATATATTTTGCAAAAGTATATATTTATACAGATTAGTTTCTCAAGCTAAGTATGGGATATTTCCTATTGAATGATGTTGAGAGGTGAGGGGCTGGCTGTCATTTTTAAATAGCAGAAACTGCTATTATCTGACCTGCCCAGGGTTGTTAAATACTACATGCTGTGCAGTTGATCTCCCTCTCACAACAGGAAATCTTGTTTTCTGTAAAGTTTATACTTGAAGTCCAACAGAAAGTCCAAAATATTTATAGAAAAATGTGGAATCATGAGCAACCAAAATAAATGATTTCACTTATAGGAAGTCTCAAGCAGTCTTGCCATGACATATATTTCTTGTTGTTGTTGCTTAGTCACAAAGTCATGCCTGACACTTTTGTGACCCTGTGGTCTCTAGCCAGCCAGACTCTTTCCATTTGATTCCCCTGGCATGAATACTGGAGTGGGTTCCCATTTCCTTCTCCAGGAGATCTTTGCAACCCAGCGATCGAATATATGTATCCTGCATTGGCAGGCAGATTCTTTAATACTGATTTCTTAGATAACCTGATGTCTTAGACAATTTGAAGGGCCAAAAGTAGATCATATACGGCTTAGATTTAGATCATGTCAAATATGGTAAAAAAGGAAGGTGACAGATTTGCACTGAGAAATCCCTTTTTTGGGCAAATAAGGTAAACATAGAATTTGAGAAAAATATGGAACATACTGTTTGATGCTATAAAGATGAGATAAAGAATGAAGCTATTGTTTGAAATTCCTGGTCAAGGAGATTCATATCTTATATCAATCATCACCATTTTGGCTCCTTCTAAACCTTTGTTTCTGAATGGTTAGAGGATTATGGTGACAGTGTGGCATTGTACAGGAACTATAGCATTTTGAAAACGATGCTATACTACCCAAAGCAATCTATAGATTCAATGCAATCCCTATCAAGCTACCAACGGTATTTTTCACAGATCTAGAACAAATAATTTCACAATTTGTATGGAAATACAAAAAAACTCGAAAGTAATCTTGAGAAAGTAATCTTGAGAAGTAATCTTGAGAAAGAAGAATGGAACTGGAGGAATCAATGTGCCTGACTTCAGACTATACTACGAAGCCACAGTCATCAAGACAGTATGGCACTGGCACAAAGACAGATATATAGATCAATGGAACAGAATAGAAAGCCCAGAGATAAATTCACGAACCTATGGACACATTATCTTTGACAAAGGAGGCAAGGATATACAATGAAAAAAAGACAACTCTTTAACAAGTGGTGCTGGGAAAACTGGTCAACCACTTGTAAAAGAATGAAACTAAAACACTTTGTAACACCACACACAAAAATAAAGTCAAAATGGATTAAAGATCTAAATGTAAGACCAGAGACTATAAAACTCCTAGAGGAGAACATAGGCAAAATACTCTCCGACTTAAATCACAGCAGGATCGTCTATGACCCACCTTGCAGAACATTGGAAATAAAAGCAAAAATAAACAAATGGGACCTAATGAAACTTAAAAGCTTTTGCACAACAAAGGAAACTATAAGCAAGGTGAAAAGATAGCCCTCAGATTGGGAGAAAATAATAGCAAACGAGGCAACAGACAAAGGATTAATCTCAAAAATATACAAGCAACTCCTGTAGCTCAATTCCAGAAAAATAAATGACCCAGTCAAAAAATGGGCCAAACAACTTAACAAACATTTCTCCAAAGAAGACATATAGATGGCTAACAAACACATGAAAAGATGCTCAACAGCACTCATTATCAGAGAAATGCAAATCAAAACCACAATGAGGTACCATTACGCTCCAGTCAGGATGGCTGATATCCAAAAGTCTACAAGCAATAAATGCTGGAGAGGGTGTGGAGAAAAGGGAACCCTCTTACACTGTTGGTGGGAATGCAAACTAGTACAGCTGCTGTGGAGAACAGTGTGGAGATTTCTTAAAAAACTGGAAATAGAACTGCCATATGACCCAGCAATCCCACTCCTGGGCATACACACCAAGGAAACCAGATCTGAAAGAGACACGTGCACCCCAATGTTCATCACAGCACTGTTTATAATAGCCACGGCATGGAAGCAACCTAGATGCCCATCAGCAGATGAATGGATAAGGAAGTTATGGTACATATACACAATGGAATATTACTCAGCCATTAAAAAGAATTCATTTGAATCAGTTCTAATGAGATGGATGAAACTGGAGCCCATTATACCGAGTGAAGTAAGCCAGAAAGATAAAAACCAATACAGTATACTAATGCATATATATGGAATTTAGAAAGATGGTAACGATAACCCTATATGCAAAACAGAAAAAGACACAGATGTACAGAACATAATTTTGAACTCTGTGGACGAAGGCGAGGCTGAGATGTTTCGAGAGAACAGCATCAAAACATGTATGTTATCTAGGGTGAAACAGAACCAGCCCAGGCTGGATGCATGAGACAAGTGCTCAGGCCTGGTGCACTGGGAAGACCCAGAGAAATTGGGTGGAGAGGGAGGTGGGAGGGGGAATCGGGATGGGGAATACATGTCAATCCATGGCTGATTCATGTCAATGTATGACAAAACCACCACAATATTGTAAAGTAATTAGCCTCTAACTAATAAAAATAAATGAAAAAAAAAAAAGAAAGAAAGAAAACGATGCTAGCAAAATGAACTTTACACTGGGGTCACAGTTAAAGAAGACGTGATCCTGTTTGTAGGAAAATGAGACACACATAATCATCACAGAAGGAGTGGCTTTTCTGAGATTCATCTTGTCTGTCTACATTAGAACAACCTCACATGGCTTAATTTTAAAATAAAACTTGGTTAGATGCATGGCAACTCTTGCTAGGCTTGGCTTCTGGCTCGGTACAATTACCCATTCTTCCTTACTGGCTTAAATTCAACCACTTCTTTAGAACAAGTTTAAGTTCTGTTTAATATATTTTCTTAATTCCTTTAACATATGTTGATCATTTTCTTCAGAATAATTAAAGCAGTTATTATTGTATTGCCAGAACTAGTTTATTTTGATTGAGATATATCACTTATATGGGTTACTCAGATGGCACTAGAAGCCACCTGCCAATGCAGGAGACATGAGAGACGGGTTTCATCCGTGGGTCATGGATTGGGAAGATCCTCTGGAGGGGGGCATGGCAACCCACTCCAGGATTCTTGTCTGGAGAATTCCATGGACAGGGGAGCCTGGCAGGCTATAATCCATAGTGTCGCAAAGAGTTGGACACAGCCGACGTGACCTAGCATGCACACATACATATCACTTAAATGCTGATGCCTTACATTTTTGCCATTCATGAATAATATGAATTTGCCATGAGTTAGGACTTCCCTGGTGGCTCAGACGGTAAAAAGTATGCCTGCAATGCGGGAGAGAGACCTGGGTTTAATCCCTGGATCAAGAAGATCACCTGGAGATGGGAATGGCTACCCACTCCAGTATGTTTGCCTGGAGAATCCCATGGACAGGGGTGTCTGGTGGTCTACAGCCCATGGTGGCGCAGAGGGTCAGGTGCAGCTGAGCCGCTAATACATTCACACCTTCCCTTTCACCATGAGTTTATACCCATCCACTTAAGCATTAAGAATGCTATACCCAAATTATTTCACAAGCAGTATAACTTGCTCCCATAGATCTACACAAAATAAGCTTTGTTGAAAGAATAAATTTAATAATGACTATTAAATGCAAGCTCATGCAAATAGTCACACCTTGCATTTGTCCCTTTGATTGTGGAACAGGAAAATTTGCCCTTTTGAATTATGAAGTTATACTCTAAGCCTCTGTATTTCTGGTAGTAGTTTGTATAACCTCCTTTGATTGCTTAACTTAAGAATGTTTTGTTTTTATTTAATATGTCTTCAGATCATGTTTGACCTGTATACTTTATTTCCAGGAGCTGATGAGGGACGGGGAAGCCTGGCATGCTGCAGTACATGGAGTCATAAAGAGTTGGACATGACTGAGTGACTAAACAAATATATTTTGTTAAATATATTTAATTAATCATCTTCTCTTGAAAAATATTTGAGAATGAATATTCTATATAAAATAAATTGAGACTCCTAATAAAGTAAATAATAAATTGTGTTTTATATTCTCCATAATTAAAATGTCATAAAATTTGGAGGAAAAAAGTTATCCACATCATAGTGCAGACCCACATGATGGGTAATGATTTACATTTTTCATAATGATTACTTTAGGAGTTTTCTATTACTATATAATATATTATGTTATAGAAATAGGAAATAATGTTTTAAGTTATAAACCATCAATTAAATTTTCAAAATTAAAAATCAGTTATCCTTGCACTCAGAAATTCAAATAAAAATTTTATGTCTTCTGAAGCTCAATCTTTGTTAACTGGTAATCCTATACTAATAAAAATATTATTTGGAATGTAACCTTAGGTATAGTTATGATGGACATAGTCTCACTATGTAAAATAAACAATTGATCTTATATTGAGTTTTAGGGAAGAATTTCTGGGAGGTTATTTCTTAGAGAGGCTGATACAGGTTTAGGAAAGCCTTAGAGTCATGTTCTCTGTTGGTTACAGAGACAAGAGTAAGTTGTCAGCAGTCTTTATACCATGTCTGTTGGAGTCTCAAGAGCCAGACAGGATAACAACTAAACCACCACCACCATTGGAGTGCTATTGCTCAGTCACTATATCATGTACGACTGTTTACAACCATATGGACGGCAGCACTCAGGCTTCCCTGTCCTTTCTTTCCTGGAGTTTGCTCAAACCCGTGTGCATTGAGTCTGTGAGGCTATCCAACCATCTCATCCTTTGTAGCCCCCTTCTCCTGCCATCAGTCTTTCCCAGCATCAGGGTCTTTTCAGTGAGTTGTCATCCAGTTAGACGGCCAAAGTTTTGGAGCGTCAGCTTCAGCATCAGTCCTTCCAGTGAACATTCAGAGTTGATTTCCTATAGGGTTAACTGGTTTCATCTCTTTGCTGTCCAAGGGACTGTCAAAAGTCTTTTCCAGCACCACAATTCAAAAGCATCAATTATTTGGCACTCAGCCTTATTTATGGTCCAGCTCTCATATCACACTTGACTATTGGAAAAATCATAGCTTTGATTAGAGTAAGTCTAATGTTTAATACTTATCTTTCAAAGTATAAGACTGTCACTGATTGACTTCCCTTGGAAGTATGCTCATGGAATTGTTGATTGATTAGAGTGGTTTAAAATCAGATTTGAAAAAGTTTAACTCAAATAAGACTGCCAGAAACTCTGGAACTATAACCCAATATTTCCTAAATTCAAACATCAAAATTTGGATAGAAAAACAAATACTGACTTCTTCAAATGTCTGTCTATGATAAGCAGATTGCTTTTATTTTGAGCTTACATACTTCACTGCACCTCACATATAATATTAAACCTTATTCAGCAAGAAGGGCTATCAGTGATGCCAACTTTCATCTGATTGGTCAAAACAAAATCCAGGGCTATTTAATTATAAGAAAGTAAAAGCTAGCCCTTTATGTCCTCATAGCAAGATCCCATTTATTATGTGAGCCAAAATAAAAAATATATTTTTGAAGACACTATAAAGTTATTTAATTCCTATAGATGGGACCACTGTTCTCAGGTTTCTCTTTCCATATGTTAATACTCCAAAGAAGACTTGTATCACTTTGGACTTTCTGTAAGAGAAGAGTTAACGGAAAATGTTGGAGAAGAATATACTCAATAGTGTTTGAATTAATATGTTTGTAAAACAATTAGCCTTAGCTATGATTAGAAAATGAAGGAACTATTTATCATACATGATAAACATACACACTCTAAAAATCCAGGAAGTGATAAAAATGTCACTAATTTTAGTGGATCCATGGGATATTTTCCCTATATACTGTCACAATAAAATGTTAATGTATACTATACCTTTAAAATATCTGTGTTCTCCTTTTCCAGAGCAAAGATATGTTTGGTTTTTTTTTATGTTTGTATTATCTACAAGGAATATTGTTATCTGGAACACTAGTATAATACCAGTTGTATTGTTCTTTAAATTGTCTGTAGTAACAATAGCTGTGAGAGACAAATTATAGAGCTAGCTTTAATGGTCCTTTGTAAATTTAAGCAAGTAATTTGTGGTAATATGATCGTGATAGACTAAGTCATAAATGTATGACTTTAAACAGGAGGAAGAATATGATGAACTGCATAAAGGACAGTGTTTAAAGAAAACTGTGATAATTAGAGATTCTAATATTTAGAAAATGTTCTGACAAGTTTGGGAAGAAATAGCCTTATGTATGTTCATGCAGCTGCATGCCTGTTTTGAAAATCTGGTAGTCAAGGAAAATAAATATCAAACAGAATCCTGACCTCTGTAGGAAATTTCTGTCCCTCTTACTGAGATTTTAAAAAAATATTCTTAATTAAGGCCTGAACTTGGTTCTGTTGTTTAGTTGCTAAGTCATATCTGACAACTTTGTGACATGCCAGACTTCTCTGTCCATGGGATTTCTCAGGCAAGAATATTACAGTGCGTTGTCATTTACTTCCTGACCCAGAAGAGAACGGGATTTTCCTGTCCAAGAGATTGAATCCTTATCTCCTGCATTGGCAGGTGGGTTTTTTACCACTGAACCACCAGGGAAGCCCAAATTTGATTCTATACTTGGTTTTAAATTCACAGCATGTAGGATTGCATTCTCATAAAACACTAAAAGTGCTTAAAATTAGTAAAATATATTAAAATTGAATAATTGAAGGTGATGAAAATAAAAAAAATAATGGAGGTATAAATTGCATCAAATTGTTATGCTAAACAAAAACCAACTAGACTCAGGTGCACTTCTGAAAATTATGATTGGTGAATATATTAATTCAGCTGAAATATAAGATTAAGTTGTTTTGCAGCTGTATGTATTTCATTCATAGAAGTCTTTTTAATTCCTAAATACAGTTAGAATTTCTTAACATAAACGGGAATTTGAAAATGTATCCTATGAGGAAAAGAAATGCTGTTTCCTTAGCAACAAAAATTATGTTCAGAAAACAGTTTAACATATAATAGCCTTATTTCATTTGCTGTCATGCTCATCAGAACTGCATGCTTGAAAAGCTAAATTAGGAAACCTAATTAGAAGAAAGCTGAAATAAAATTTTTTTATTCTTACAAAATAACTAGGAAAAATGTGGCATATTTGTGTGATTAAACTACTGAGCAGCTCCTTGATAGAGGGTGCATTACTCATTTTGAAAAACATGATGTAAGCATATAATAGTCTGTGGCTAACCCATAGAATATAAAGTTAAAATTTAAAGTAGTTTTTTAAAATTTAAAAAACTAGAAGAAGACCTTTCTTCTAGAAGCCTAAATTTTGGCTTGTTTCAATTCATCCAAATTCATGGGTTAATTATGCCCAGAAATCTCCAAGTATGTGGTCTTTGACCAAATTTGCACGCCTCTATTTTATTCAAATATACTAAATATTCAGTTCTAGAGAATTTAAAATTATATCTGTACTTATTATGAATAGAAAACTTAGCTATTTATACTTAAGTATGTATTGGTAGCTTTTTATACTGAAAGTGTTTTAAATGATAAAAATGTAAAAATCTATCAGTGATTGTCAATAACAGTTCTTATCTCTCAGGTGTATACTTTATATATAATAACTACATTTATTCATTGCTTACCTTTGGAAGGGACTGTCTTAACATTTCAAGAATATTGGATTATGACTTGCTTTTTGGGAAAGGTAACAATACTTTTTATCTTCCAAAATTCAGAATTTAGTGAGAAATAAGATATAAGCCAAATAAGTGGAGAACAAATATCATTGTATTACTGATAAAGCTAAGTAAATGATATGATTTTGTGAGTAGTGAAGAGGGCTAACTGTTGTGTCTATAATTAGACAACTTTATTCACTTGTCACTTGCACAGATGGACAAATATAAAGATTTCTTAAAGATATGGAGCTTACCATATGTCTAAGAGCAGAGAATGCATTCTATTTAAAGACAGCAAGGACATCTGAAAATGAAAATGTAAAGGAACTTAAAGTGACATAGTGAGTGTCTTCTCCCAAATTCACCTATCAGTTGTATTACTCCTAAGAGAAAGTTAAATTGTTTTTACATCACAGAATCCTTGCTTCTGGGGAATAGGGTGGAAAATCTTTTCCTTTATCCAGTCAAATGTAGGATATCTCTCTTCTAACATTAAAAACTAATCAATTTATACATCACCCTGTGCAGACTATATATCTGTAGGTATGAGTTTTCTGTTAACCAAATGAATGCATTTCAATGTTTAGGCATTATTTTCCAAATGCATCCATATGTTACTGTGATTAATGCATATAGACACCTTTAAATGTATTACTAAATTTGTAGAAAACTTCAACATTGTATGTTTTTCTCAATCAATAGACACTCGAAGTTTAATAGCTATCACTCCAAGGTTCATACCACTTTGCAGCATTAAAATGGATTTGTCATAACAAAAAGGATTGGAATAAAAAATAATCTGTTACTGTGGTTAAGAACATAGGGTTTTGGAAAGCTAGATATTCATGATTTCAGTTCAACTCATCTATTATTTAACTCTTTGCCCTTGGTTTTTCTGTCTTCAAGATGTTACAAGAATTGATGTACATGAAAAATCAACCTAGGAGGTAGCTCTTCTTCTGAAAAAGGATTCCAGTTAATCTAGTAAAATATTTTAAAATACATCTTAACTTTTGACACTTTTAAGATTGCCATTATAGTTGTTGTAAATTCATTAAAAATGTTAAATGATACTATTTATCATAATAAGCTCTTTCCTCTTTCATTTATACTGTAGTATACATTGTAATACCTTTGACTTTCTTTTTCCTACTGAGACTTTACTTCTGAATATCTGAGAAGCCAGAAATGAACTAACCATTAAAGTTTTTATAATTTTACGTCAACTATAAGCTTCTAGACTGATTATACCTGCCTTAATTATTAATATATTGCTCAGCAAAGTTAGCAGTGCTGACTCATTGCTGGTGTCCAAAAATAATATAGATGAATGAATACATTAAAAATGATCATGTTATCAATTGTGAGGTTTGATTTTTTGGATAGTAATTTGAAATTGTTAAAATTGATTCATGACAAAGGATGAGAGGACTTCCCCAAAGGAAATATGTTCAGCTGGAGAATGCTCTTCAAGAGAGGTTTTAATTTAATATCTCTGAGAGAATAAAGGATAACTGTGTACATTGAATTATTATTACCGTCATAGTAGAGGAGGTGTAACTGTGTCTGAGGAAATGAATAATAGAGGTATTGAAAAAATAAACATGCAGTCTTATCAAAGGAAATAATTCACTGAGTTATAAAATTAACATGAAATTTGAACATAAGAAGTATCATCTCAAGATCTGGCATTATGAGATCACATATAGCTAAAAATTCAACAAGAATAAATCTAGGCATTTAAAGTAAATCCTCCAAGAGATTTGACTAAATTTTAATGGGATCTAATGTTAAAATTATGAAAATACCATTCTATATCAAAATTTTTTAAGCGAGGACAGAATTATTTTTAAATTCACAAAGGAAAAATGAATTGATCTAAACACACAGTTAAACTTTCAGGCTACTCAGTCTGGTCAAGAACAAGAATGACACTTTTCCTGCATAAACCCTAACAGAGATGAGAAAATAATGTGGAAATGTTAAAGTGGAAAATGTTAGAGAGAAAATATCTGATAAGAGGTTAACTAATTTTGTTAGTAGTCTCTCTCTGAAGATAATGAAAACAGCTATCACTTCTCTAGATTTAATTATGATTCTGTTTGTTCCTCTGTTTAGTCTCTCCTGCCAGTCTCAGGAGTGAATTATGACAGGTCCAAGACAGTCTTTGTTGCTCTTTTTCTCTTGTTGGTGAATGTAAGTGTGGCTATATGGCACATTTCTGGATAATGAAATGTGAGGTGAAGTCAGTACTTAACACTTCTCTAAAGGTCTTTCTTTGACCTGGTGATAAAAATACTTGATAAAGAAAACTTAGACAATGAATCCTTTGGATCTTCAATCAAATGAAAACACATCTGGAAACAATTAAAACATGAGAATGTGGTACCTAGAGCTCTTGTAGTCACTGTTTAAAAATAACAGCAGCTTAATTGAGGATGAGTCCAGTGACCTGAAAATGATAGCACAGAAATATATAAAGAATTTGTGTCTTTGAAAACATTTTAAATACCAATTGTTAACCACTCACTCTTTGATTTGATTGTTATGAAGTAAAAATAGACACATGCACACATATACCACTTCTTTCAAGCTAATTGGATCAATGACAGAGTTTTCTTTTATTTGGAACACATAGCATTTGAAAAAAATAACTAGTGAAAACCAACTTTGAAGATGTAAAGGATGTAGAAGTTTACTTGAACAAAAAGTTCATTTCAGCACAAATTTCATGATATTTGAAAGTACTATGTGAAATGACAGACATATACATGTTACATATATTTCATATTTGTGAACATGTATAAACACATGTATATAATATGTACAAAACCTGATGTGTGTCTAGATAGATAAACACTTACCATCATGTGGAAAGCATATTTATTCAGAATAAAAAATAAAATATCTAAGCCCTCTTAATAAAAAGAAAAATCAAAGTAATATGTAATGTAAACTTTAGAAATGTAAATATAAACACTTGCAGAAAATGTATTTTGTTTCTGTTAATTTGAACTATAAGAAATTTCTCAGATTGGTGTCTGATACAGAGATCAAATAAGAGCTGAATCTGAAGAAATATTAATATATTCCAAGAGTATCCATTTGGATTCTTAGAGATAAAATATACCACTGAGTTACAGACTTTTCATTTTTCATTTGTTAATAACATGATTGTACAAAATGAATAAAAGAAAAAAGAGGACATGCCATCACATTCTACTTTAACCATATATCTGTTTTAATATGTTAATATAATATATAAATTAATAACCAGAGAAAATAATAAAAACTGAATTTTGCTAAATAACTTTAACACTTGATTTGCAGAATGCTTAAAAAATGATTTTAAAGTGGTGTATGTTTGTGTACATGTACAGTTTCATTTTAGGAGTAAGTGCATTTGAAAATAATTTTTGTGTTTGTTTATAAATTATTTCCTAGTGTCTTAACTTTGATTAGTGATCCATGTACAGGGTTATGTATTTATAATTACATAAATAAGTTTAACATATTACCATATAATTTTATTTGGGAAACTTAATTATAATGGATTGATTGTTTAAGAAAAGTTATGAGGGTGAAAATGATGGAAATTCGATATTTAAAGCGTAATTCGTATTTAAACCCACACTGATGAGTTTCATAGCAGTATAAATTAAATCAAAGGAAAAAAACACCATATTTTAGATAACAATCACAATTAGGTCAAGCTTACTCTTGAATTTAATAACTTTCATGAAGAAATCAGGTAAGATCGCAAAGTTCTCTTAACTCAGAAGTACTTCATTTGAATTTACCTGAACTTAATTTAAGGTGTAATTTGAATTATTAGTCCAGTATGGTTGGCATTAGCAACATGTGTCTGTAAAACACTTAAAATGTGAATAGTGTAAATTGAGACAGCCTCTAAGTGAAAATATTCACTTGATTTAAAAATTTAGTGTGAAGAACAAATAATATATAAAATATGTGATTAGTACTTCTGTTTATATCTTATCTATTCATGAAACACGTATATAAATATAGTTCTTTTATGTGTGCATTTTACATACATGTTGAGGTAGTATTTAAACATTGGATTGTGTTGACTATTATTAAAATGGATATCAATGGTTTTTAAAAAGTTGCTTCATACATAAATATGATTTTGATAAATTACAAATATGTAAAATTTACACATATGGCTCAGTTTGTGTATCACACTATATTTTTGTTGAATAGCAATATTGCAGATAGTCTCCTGAACTTCCTGGGTGGCTCAGTGGTAAAGAATCTGCCTGCAATGCAGGAGACCTGGAGACGCAGATTCCATCCCTGGGTTGGGAAGATCCTCTGGAAGAGGAAATGGCAACCTACTCAAGTAGTCTTGTCTGGAAAATCCCATGGGCAGAGGAGCCTTGTAGGCTACAGTCCACAGGGTCGCAAAAGAGTCAGGCATGACTGAGTGGCTAAACAGCATCAGCAGGTAGTCTCCTATCTAAAATGACTTTTAGAGCAGAGATGCATAGGCAAAATAATGACTTCTCCAAAGCTGCCCACGTTCTAAACCCTAGAAACAGTGACTATGGCAAAGGGATTTTGAAGATGTTAGTAATGTTAAGGATCTTGATAACTTGATTATCAGGGAGATCCCAATATAATGATGTGAGTTCATAGAAGGAAGAAAGCAGAAGTATTAGTAGACTGCTTGGTATGTCGTAATTAGCTACAGTAGTTATAGAAATCTAATATAAGAGAAAAAGTTGGCCCTGTTTTTGCTTTCCTAATATTCAGATATTCATTGGCAGCCTCTTATAATACTTGACTTTTAGTTACATCTTATTCAACACCTTTTAATATAAAAACCTCAAATTTACAGTGCAGGTTATTCAACAAAAAGAACAAAGAGTAATAAGAGAAGAAAGAAAAGGTAAAGGGGTAGAAGAGGAAAAGGAAGGAGTGGGAGAATAGGAAGGGGAAGAAGGAGATGTGAAGTAAGGAAAAAAATAAGATAAAGAAAAAAGAAGAAAGGAGAGAGGAGAGGAAGGATGGAAGAATAGGTGAAGTAGAGAAAATAAATCTTACACTAGAACAAGAATACAGTACTATCCAGAAATAAATCTCAACATTTATTGAGTTTATAGACTCAACATGTATAGACTGTGTTTTTAAAATCTCCAACTTCAGTCAAGTAAATTACTTTTAACTATACATTTGCATTCTCTAGTATTCTTGCCTGGGAAATCCCAAGGACAGGGGAGCTTGATGGCTGCAGTCCATGGAGCTGCAAAGAGTCAGCCACAACTTATAGACTACACACATACATAAAATTGTATTATTACCATGATGTGTAATACTCTTTCTGTCTTACCTTTAGGAAAGTATATGTTACACATATTTTACCTGACTCACTTCAGTCACTCAGTCGGTTCCAACTCTTTGCAACCCCATGGAATGCAGCATGCCAGGCTTCCCTGTCCATCACCAACTCCCAGAGATTACTCAAATTCATGTCTATGGAGTCAGTGATGCCATCCAACAACTGCATCCTGGTTCCCTCCTCCTCCCACCTTCAATCTTTCCCAACATCAGAGTCTTTCCAATGACTACAGTCTTCACATCAAGTGGCCAAAA
Organism: Muntiacus reevesi; assembly: GCF_963930625.1. Classification (NCBI taxonomy): domain Eukaryota; kingdom Metazoa; phylum Chordata; class Mammalia; order Artiodactyla; family Cervidae; genus Muntiacus; species Muntiacus reevesi. Next base: position 262,126,926 of record NC_089249.1, on the reverse strand, counting down.
TATTGGAGTTTCAGCTTCAGCATCATCCTTCTAATGAATATTCAAAACTGATTTCCTTTAGGATGGACAGTTTGGATCTCCTTGCAGTCCAAGGGACTCTCAAGAGTCTTCTCCAACACCACAGTTGAAAAGCATCAATTTGTGGTGTTCAGCTTTCTTTATAATCCAATTCTCACATCCATATATGACTACTGGAAAAACCATAGCTTTGACTAGACAGACTTTTGTTGGCAACATAATGTCTCTACTTTTTAATACACTGTCAATGTTGGTCATAGCTTTTCTTCCAAGGAGCGAGGGTCTCTTAATTTCATGGCTGCAGTCACCATCTGCAGTGATTATGGAGCCCAAGAAAATAAAGTCCGTAACTGTTTCCACTGTGTCCCCATCTATTTGCCATGAAGTGATGGGACCAGATGCCATGATTTTAGTTTTCTGAGTGTTTATCGTTTTAAGCCAACATTTTCACTCTCCTCTTTCACTTTCATCAAGAGTCTCTTTAGTTCTTTGCCTTCTGCCATAAGGGTGGTGTCATCCGCATAACTGAGGTCATTGATATTTCTCCCAGCAGTCTTAATATCAGCTTGTTCTTCATCCAGTCCAGAATTTCAGATGATGTACTCTACATATACATTAAATAAGCAGTGTGACAGTATACAGCCTTGAGTTATGCCTTCCCCGATTTGGAACCAGTCTATTGTTCCATGTCCAGTTCTGACTATTGCTTATTGACCTGAATGCAGATTTCTCAGGAGGCAGGTCAGTTGCTGTGATATTCCCATCTCTTTCAGAATTTTTCAGTTTGCTGTGATCCACACAGTCAAATGCTTTGGCATAGTCAATAAAGCAGAAATAGATGTTTTCCTGGAACTCTCTTGCTTTTTCGATCACCCAGCGAATGTTGGCAATTTGATCTCTGGTTCCTCTGCCTTTTCTAAAACTAGCTTGAACATCTGGAAGTTCACGGTTCACGTACTATTGAAGCCTGGCTTGGAGAATTTGAGCATTACTTTGCTAGGGTGTGAGATGAGTGCAAATATGCAGTAGTTTGAACATTCTTTGCCATTGCCTTTCTTTGGGATTGGAATGAAAACTGGCCTTTTCCAGTCTTGTGGCCATTGCTGAGTTTTCCAAATTTGCTGGCATATTGAGTGCATCACTTTCACAGCATCATCTTTTAGGATTTGAAATAGCTCAATTGGAATTCCTTTGCCTCCCCTAGCTGTGTTCATACTTAATGCTTCCTAAGGCCCACATTCCAGGATGTCTGGTTCTAGGTGAGTGATAACACCATCATGGTTATCTGGGTCATGAAGATCTTTTTGTTTAGTTTTTCTGTTTATTCTTGCCAGCTTTTCCTAATATCTTCTGCTTCTGTTGTGTCCACATTTCTGTTCTTTATTGTGCCCATCTTGACATGAAATGTTCCCTTGGTATCTCTAATTTTCTTGAAGAGCTCCCTAGTCTTTACCATTCTATTGTTTTCCTCTATTTCTTTGCACTGATCACTGAGGAAGGCTTTCTTATCTCTCCTTGCTATTCTTTGGAACTCTGCATTCAAATGGGAATATCTTTCCTTTTCTCATTTGGCTTTAGCTTCTCTTCTTTTCTCAGCTATTTTTAAGCTCTCCTCAGAAAACTATTTTGCCTTTTTGCATTTCTTTTTCTTAGAGATGGTATTGATTCCTGTCTCCTGTACAAACCTCCTATCTCCTGTCACAAACCTCCATCCATAGTTCCTCAGGTACTCTGTCTATCATATCTATCTATTCCCTTGAATCTATTTGTCACTTCCACTGTATAATCATAAGGGATTTAAGTTAGGTTATACCCAAATTGTCTAGTGGATTTTCCTACTTTCTCCAATTTAAGTCTGAATGTGGCAATGAGGAGTTCATGTTCTGAGCCACAGTCAGCTCCCAATCTTGTTTTTGCTTACTCTGTAAAGCTTCTCCATCTTTGGCTGCAAATAATATAATCAATCTGATTTTGGTATTGACCATCTGGTGATGTCCATGTGTAGAGTCTTCTCTTGTGTTTTTGTAAGACAGTGTTTGCGATGACCAGTGTGTTCTCTTAGCAAAACTCTGCTAGTCTTTGCCCTGCTTCATTTTGTACTCCAAGGCCAAATTTTCCTGTTACTCCAGTATCTCTTGCCTTCCTGCTTTTGCATTCTAGTCCCCTATGATGAAAAGAACATCTTTTTGGGGTGCTAGTTCTAGAAGGTTTCATATATTTTCATAGAACCTTTCAACTTCAGCTTCTTCAGCATTGCTGGTCAGGGCATAGACTTGGATTACTGTGATATTGAATGGTTTGCCTTGGAAACGAACAGATATCATTCAGTCGTTTTTGAGATTGCACCCAAGTACTGCATTTCAGACTCTTTTGTTGACTATGAGAGCTCCTCCACTTCTTCTAAGGGATTCCTGCCCACATTAGTAGATATAATGGTCATCTGAGTTAAATTCACCCACTCCAGTCCATTTTAGTTTGCTGATTCCTAAAATGTTGATGTTCACTCTTGCCATCTCCTGTCTGACCACTTCCAATTTACCCTGATTCATGGGCCTAGCATTCCAGGTTCTTATGCAATGTTGTTCCTTACAGCATTGGACTTTATTTCCATCACCAGTCACATCCACACTTGAGTGTTGTTTTAGCTTTGGCTCCGTCTCTTCATTTTTCTGGAGTTATTTCTCCACTGATCTCCAATAACATATCGGGCACCTACCAAACTGGGGAGTTCATCTTTCAGTGTCCTGTCTTTTTGCCTTTTCATACTGTTCATGGGGTTCTCAAGGCAAGAAGTGGTTTGCCAATCCCTTTTTCAGTGGACCACATTTATCAGAACTCTCCACCATGACCCGTCAGTTTTGGGTGGGGCTATGCAGTATGGCTCATGGTTTCATTGAGTTAGAGAAGGCTGTGGTCCACATGATCAGTTTGATTAGTTTTCTGTGACTGTGGTTTTCATTCTCTCTGCCCTCTGTTGGAGAAGGATAAGAGGCTTATGGAAGTTTCCAGATGGGAGAGATGGACTAAGGGGGAAACTGGATCTTGTTCTGATGGTAAATCTTTAATCCAATTTTCTGTTGATGGGCAGGGTTGTATTCCCTCCCTGTTGTTTGACCTGAGGCCAAAGTATGGTCGAGGTAATGAAGATAATATGAGATTCCACAAAGTGAGATAACTTTCCTTCAAAAGGTCTCCTGCAGGAACTGCTGCCCTCAGTGCCCTTGATCCTGTAGCAGGCCACTGCTGACCCATGCCTCGGCCAGAGACTCCTGGACACTCATGGGCAAGTCTGGGTCAGTCTCTTGTGGGGTCACTGCTCCTTTCTCCTGGGTCCTGGCATGCACAAGATTTTGTTTGTACCCTCTAAGAGTCTGTTTCCCCAGTCCTATGTAAGTTCTGGCAGCTCCATGGTGGGGTTAATGGTGTCTTCGTCCAAGAGGGCTTATGCCATACCCAGGTCTGCTTCACCAAGAGCCCTGATAAGAGACTTTAAAAACTTCTACGCTTAACACACATGATTTATATTCATTTTTAAAAGCTATTGCTGTATCTCTTTAATTAGATTGTATTCATCTGATAGGCAAGACCTATATTCAGGTCCTCTTTGGAGTCTCCCCAGCACTCATGGAGCTCATTGGGAAAAAAAAAAAAAAAAGAAGAAGAAAAAAACCTGTAACCAACTCTAAATGCAAATATAGTTATATTTAATTAGACTGTGAAGAGGGTATCGCGCCTAAAATCATATGTGCAACTACCTCCTTAAAAGACAATATACCACACTGATTAATAAATAGTGAATTTTTCTTCAAGTATAAGAATCCAGAGTAGCTAAACATCCATTGGCCAGCAAATTAAACACCATTTAATTATGTGCTTTACTCTTTTAATTATTTTTGATAATACCTCTGCAAAATCAGAGCTAGAAAACATGTACACAAAATTCAAACTAGTAAGTATTAAAACAGAAAATTGAGTGTATTGGAAGCAAATCTGATTCATGTCAGTGATAACATTCTCCGATTCCTACTGCTAAATTAAAAAAAAAGAGGGGGGGGAGGGCTATGGGTAGAGGTAGGTTATGAAGAAGAAAATGTGATGGCAGAGGCAAAGAGGAGATAGATTATTACTAAAGAAAGAAGGTTTTTTGTTTGTTTGTTTGAAATAGAAGATTGGCACAGACTGTGAAAATATTTGAAATTTTATTTTCCAATTTTAATTATTCATGAAATTTCACAGATAGATGTATATGTAACTAATTTGTATTGCTTTGCCCAGAATTTTCCTGGTTTTAGCACTATAATTTACGCATCCCAGGAATCTGCTCAATCTCAGGCCTACTGGAATCTTGCTTCTCACATATAAACCTACACATATATTCTCAGAAGCATACATGTATATATTCCTACTCAGATAACACATGACTACCATGACTATTCACATTATTTGTATTGATATTGGCTTATGGTTTAAATATGACAGTCCTACCAATATGTGCATTAGGATATAATAGGCAATCTCTCCCCATCTACTTCCTCAGACCTGTCTGATTACCGTGTATCTTCTTGCTACACTGATATAATGTGCAACTGGTGATTAGCAAGACAGACTTGTTGGATCCCAGGATGAGTGTCCTTTAGTGAAAGTATCACTTGGCTACTTGAACTTAGATAAGATAATTCTATGCCTGATTGTCTTGAAACAGGCACAGAGTATATATCAATTGCTTTAACTTACCTAGTTTCTTTTTTCTCTTTCATTGGATAATTATTAAAGGGGCAAGACTGTGACTTATTCAAAGACAATCTAATATTTCTTCCTGAAATTTGATTATTATGCTTGAGAGAAATAGGTACAGAAAACAGAGCTGATACATTCTAGAGTAGGTGCCTGGGGACTTTTCCGTTCATTACTATTACCTGGACACCCAGAAGTGTACCAGGTAATTTTCTTACTGATGTCAAGCAATCAAACATTTATTTCCCTTTCAACTACTGGAAATTTTTAGGAAAAAAAATTATCCTGTGTGGACACTCAATGAGAGACTCTGGAATGGGGAAGACAATGCACTTTTGGTTCTATTTAGGTAAATCACAGTTTTCTTATACTTTAGAAAGTGATTAACCAGTCATGTCACTTCAAATTGTCTTAAGGTAAACAAATACAAATTGAAGTTTATAAGCAATCTTTGTAAATCCTTCCTTTCTTCTGATTGCTTACTTAGTGATGTTACCTTAAACATAGTTTCATTTTGCATAATTGATATTCAGTCATTAATATTTGATATTGTGTTTTATTGATAATATTGAGAACCTTGATTTCCTCAGTCCAGGATTTTTTTTTTTTTTTTTTATTTTATTAGTTGGAGGCCAATTACTTCACAACATTTCAGTAGGTTTAGTCATACATTGACACGAATCAGCCATAGAGTTACACGTATTCCCCATCCCGATCCACCCTCCCACCTCCCTCTCCACCCGACTCCTCTGAGTCCTCCCAGTGCACCAGGCCTGAGCACTCGTCTCATGCATCTCACCTGGGCTAGTGATCTGTTTCACCATAGATAATATACATGCTGTTCTTTTGAAACATCCCACCCTCACCTTCTCCCACAGAGTTCAAAAGTCTGTTCTGTACTTCTGTGTCTCTTTTTGTTTTGCATATAGGGTTATCATTACCATCTTTCTAAATTCCATATATATGTGTTAGTATGCTGTAATGTTCTTTATCTTTCTGGCTCACCTCACTCTGTATAATGGGCTCCAGTTTCGTCCATCTCATTAGAAGTGATTCAAATGCATTCTTTTTAATGACTGAGTAATATTCCATGGTGTATATGTACAACAGCTTCCTTATCCATTCGTCTGCTGATGGGCATCTAGGTTGCTTCCATGTCCTGGCTATTATAAACAGTGCTGCGATGAACATTGGGGTGCACGTGTCTCTTTCAGATCTGGTTTCCTCGGTGTGTATGCCCAGGAGTGGGATTGCTGGGTCATATGGCAGTTCTATTTCCAGTTTTTTAAGAAATCTCCACACTGTTCTCCAAAGTGGCTGTACTAGTTTGCATTCCCACCAACACTGTAAGAGGGTTCCCTTTTCTCCACACCTTCTCCAGCATTTATTGCTTGTAGACTTTTGGATAGCAGCCATCCTGACTGGCGTGTAATGGTACCTCATTGTGGTTTTGATTTGCATTTCTCTAATAATGAGTGATGTTGAGCATCTTTTCATGTGTTTGTTAGCCATCTGTATGTCTTCTTTGGAAAAATGTCTGTTTAGTTCTTTGGCCCATTTTTTGATTGGGTCATTTATTTTTCTGGAATTGAGCTGCAGGAGTTGCTTGTATATTTTTGAGATTAATCCTTTGTCTGTTTCTTCATTTGCTATTATTTTCTCCCAATCTGAGGGCTGTCTTTTCACCTTACTTATAGTTTCCTTTGTAGTGCAGAAGCTTTTAAGTTTCATTAGGTCCCATTTGTTTAGTTTTGCTTTTATTTCCAATATTCTGGGAGGTGGGTCATAGAGGACCCTGCTGAGATTTATGTCGGAGAGTATTTTGCCTATGTTCTCCTCTAGGAGTTTTATAGTTTCTGGTCTTACATTTAGATCTTTAATCCATTTTGAGTTTATTTTTGTGTATGGTGTTAGAAAGTGATCTAGTTTCATTCTTTTACAAGTGGTTGACCAGTTTTCCCAGCACCACTTGTTAAAGAGGTTGTCTTTTTTCCATTGTATATCCTTGCCTCCTTTGTCAAAGATAAGGTGTCCATAGGTTCGTGAATTTATCTCTGGGCTTTCTATTCTGTTCTATTGTTCTATATTTCTGTCTTTGTGCCAGTACCATACTGTCTTGATGACTGTGGCTTTATAGTAGAGTCTGAAGTCAGGCAGGTTGATTCCTCCAGTTCCATTCTTCTTTCTCAAGATTACTTTGGCTATTCGAAGTTTTCTGTATTTCCATACAAATTGTGAAATTATTTGTTCTAGTTCTGTGAAAAATACCGTTGGTAGCTTGATAGGGATTGCATTGAATCTATAGATTGCTTTGGGTAGAATAGCCATTTTCACAATATTGATTCTTCCAATCCATGAGCACTGTATGTTGCTCCATCTGTTTGTGTCATCTTTGATTTCTTTCATCAGTGTTTTATAGTTTTCTATGTATAGGTCTTTTTTTTCTTTAGGTAGATGTACTCCTAAGTATTTTATTCTTTTTGTTGAAATGGTGAATGGTATTGTTTCCTTAATTTCTCTTTCTGTTTTTTCATTGTTAGTGTATAGGAATGCAAGGGATTTCTGTGTGTTAATTTTATATCCTGCAACTTTACTATATTCATTGATTAGCTCTAGTAATTTTCTGGAAGAGTCTTTAGGGTTTTCTATGTAGAGGATCATGTCATCTGCAAACAGCGAGAGTTTCACTTCTTCTTTTCCTATCTGGATTCCTTTTACTTCTTTTTCTGCTCTGATTGCTGTGGCCAAAACTTCCAAGACTATGTTGAATAGTAGTGGTGAGAGTGGGCATCCTTGTCTTGTTCCTGATTTCAGGGGAAATGCTTTCAATTTTTCACCATTGAGGGTTATGCTTGCTGTGGGTTTGTCATATATAGCTTTTATTATGTTGAGGTATGTTCCCTCTATTCCTGCTTTCTGGAAAGTTTTACTCATAAATGAGTGCTGAATTTTGTCAAAGGCTTTCTCTGCATCTATTGAGATAATCATATGATTTTTATCTTTCAATTTGTTAACGTGGTGTATTACATTGATTGACTTGCGGATATTAAAGAATCCTTGCATTCCTGGGATAAAGCCCACTTGGTCATGGTGTATGATTTTTTTAATATGTTGTTGGATTCTGTGTGCTAGAATTTTGTTAAGGAGTTTTGCGTCTATGTTCATCAGTGATATTGGCCTGTAGTTTTCTTTTTTTGTGGCATCTTTGTCTGGTTTTGGAATTAGGGTGATGGTGGCCTCATAGAATGAGTTTGGAAGTTTACCTTCTTCTGCAATTTTCTGGAAGAGTTTGAGTAAGATAGGTGTTAGCTCTTCTCTAAATTTTTGGTAGAATTCAGCTGTGAAGCCATCTGGTCCTGGGCTTTTGTTTGCTGGAAGATTTTTGATTACAGTTTCGATTTCCTTGCTTGTGATGGTTCTGTTAAGATCTTCTATTTCTTCCTGGTTCAGTTTTGGAAAGTTATACCTTTCTAAGAATTTGTCCATTTCATCCAAGTTGTCCATTTTATTGGCATAGAGCTGCTGGTAGTAGTCTCTTATGATCCTTTGTATTTCAGTGTTGTCTGTTGTGATCTCACCCTTTTCATTTCTTATTTTGTTAATTTGGTTCTTCTCTCTTTGTTTCCTAATGAGTCTTGCTAGTGTTTTGTCAATTTTGTTTATTTTTTCAAAAAACCAGCTTTTAGCTTTGTTGATTTTTGCTATGGTCTCTTTAGTTTCTTTTGCATTTATTTCTGCCCTAATTTTTAAGATTTCTTTCCTTCTGCTAACCCTGGGGTTCTTCATTTCTTCCTTCTCTAATTGCTTTAGGTGTAGAGTTAGGTTATTTATTTGGCTTTTTTCTTGTTTCTTGATGTGCGCCTGTAATGCTATGAACCTTCCCCTTAGCACTGCTTTTACAGTGTCCCATAGGTTTTGGGTTGTTGTGTTTTCATTTTCATTCATTTCTATATATATTTTGATTTCTTTTTTGATTTCTTCTATGATTTGTTAGTTATTCAGAAGCGTGTTATTTAGCCTCCATATGTTTGAATTTTTAACAATTTTCTTCCTGTAATTGAGATCTAATCTTACTGCACTCTGGTCAGAAAAGATGACTGGAATGATTTCAATTTTTCTGAATTTTCCCCGACCAGATTTATGGCCCAGGATGTGATCTATTCTGGAGAGGGTTCCGTGTGCGCTTGAGAAAAAGGGGAAATTGATTGTTTTGGGGTGAAATGTCCTATAGATATCAATTAGGTCTAGCTGGTCCATTATATCATTTAAGGTTTGTGTTTAGTCCAGCATTTTTTAAAATTAATTTTAATTTACTTTTACAGAAGTGTAAAATTTTAATTTTACTTTCACATCATTACAGTTGGGCTCACTATGATTATAAATGTTCTAATCTTTATGTTCTTATCTAATGCCATTTGATTTTTGTATTGAATTAGATTTCTATCTCCAGTCTGAGCTTCCTCCCTGAACACCATACATTTATATCATACTGTCTACCCTATGGGCTCCCCAGGTAGAGAATTTGCCTGCCAATGCAGGAAATTCAGGAGACGTGGGTTTGATCCCTGAATTGGGAAGATTCCCCTGGAGGAGCAAATGGCAATCTGCTCCAATATTCTTTTCTGGAAAATCTAATGGACAGAAGAGTGTGGTGAACTGCGGTTCACGGGTCACAAAAATTGGACATGACTGAACACACATACAGGCATGCCTACTCTCTGCTTTAATTCCTAACAGGTATTTCAAAATTAGTGTCCCAAACTGAAGTCTTGATCTTGATGCCCAATTTTATTTCTCTTACATCACTCTTCATTGCAATAAAAGAAAATTTAGTTTTTCTAGGTGCTCATGAGAAAGGAAAACCATGTGGGAATAATTATTGACTCATGTATTTTTTCCCATTTAAACCAGCATCAAATTCAGTGGCCTTTAAATACAAACCAATGTAAGAATTTGACCATTTCTCAAGACGTTTACCACTACCATTTTGGTAAATAAACCGTCATGTCTTATCTGAATAATTGAAAAATCTCCTTACTTGTCTCTCCACCTCTGTCCTTGCCCATAATAGACTAGTCTATTTCCTGCAAAACAGAGAGCATTATCCTTATGTTTTAAAAATTCAAGGATAATGCTCTCTGTTTTGCAGGAGAGCATCTATTTACATTTACATCTATTAAATGTCTTCCACTACTTCCATCTTACTCAGACCTAAGTTTCTTACAAGTTATGTATCTATTAATGACTTTCCATTTCACAAATATGGAATTCATTTCATGCCACTGCTCTGTATTTTGTTTCCAAAGTCATCAGGGTTCCTTGCTGGCCATTTAAATCCCACTCCGACTCCTGCCTCAAAAACTTTCACACCGTGTTCATTCTGCCTTGATTGCTCCTTCACAAACTCCCCGTGATTTGAATTTTTACTTCCTCCAAGAGTATTTTCCTCTCACTTATCAACAGGCTGCTTCCTCTAAAACCTGAGCACTTTCTATATCACTTATCCTGCTTTTTGTCCCATTTTGCAGGTAGCATCTTATTTCACTATCTCAGAAAATCTAAATGTAATAAATTAACAATTTATTATAATTTTATTCTCTACCAAAAAGGAAAGAAAAGGAATCCATTAGAAATGTAAGGGTCACTGATTATAATATTTTTTAATTTAAAAATATGTTTTGCTTTTTATTCTTTGTCCCTTCCATAAGCAGGCATGCTTCATGAAGGGAAGGGACTTTGTTTTGTTTTGCTATAGTATCTCTAGTGTCTATAAATAGGGACTGTTTTTGAATGGGTGATTCAAATTTCTGCCAAAATCATTTGCTCCCTCCTTTATATACCTATTGAGTAAAGGATTCTTAAGAGAATAAAAGAGCATGCTTTGCAGCAAACATTAATTTATCAGCAGATAAGCATTTTAAAATGGTTTTTGAAGACCTTGGTTTTAATAAGTTCTCAGAGAAAAACCCAAGATATGTGCATAGGCTCAGGGTTTAATCAAGCAATGAAAACTAGAACTTGAGTAAGCCATTGCTTTTACACATTTTGCAATCCTTCACAGATTACTTTGGTTTTATTTTACTTTCACTCTCGTGGTGGACAGGAAGAACACCAGTAGCATCTACTGGTGAGTATTTGAGCATCTACTCATGCACATCCTTGATTGTCATAGACAATGTTGTACTGTGTCACAGCTTTATAAAATTAAAAAAAAAAAATTCATGACAGATTGGTGGGATAAGCTATAGTTCCTATTTTTGCTGTAGTGCTCAGCACCCTAATAGTCATCTACCTCCTTCACACTCATTCTAAACTTTTCTTTCTAGATTATCATTTAAGTTGGTGTTGGTACTTGCCCAAAAGGGAACCAAGGTCTTCATTCCTGAGGAATTTTGACTTTCTGTTTCTGTGAAAATATTCTTTTTTTAAGAGATTTGGTAAATTTCTTGCTTTGTATTAGATTGCAGTTGCTGAAATTACATATTCATAATCTATACACAACAGTGACTCACTAAGAGGTGCCTCAGTCAATCCACTTGTACTCTAGATTTAATACTCTAATTATGTCACATTGATCAGATCTACTTAGGATAACATAACCAGTTATTTTTCAAGTAACTCTTTAATTTGCCTAACAAGGGACTCCTAAATTATTCAGGTGGCACCTGTAGATCTACACATAGTTAAGCCATTCAACGGAGAAGGCAATGGCACCCCACTCCAGCACTGTTGCCTGGAAAATCCCATGGATGGAGGAGCCTGGTAGGCTGCCATCCATGGGATTGCTAAGAATCAGACATGACTGAGCGACTTCACTTCCATTTTTCACTTTCATGCATTGGAGAAGGAAATGGCAACCCACTCCAGTGTTCTTGCCTGGAGAATCCCAGGGAGAGGGGAACCTGGTGGGCTGATGTCTATGGGGTCGCACAGAGTCGGACATGACTGAAGCGAGTTAGCAGCAGCAGCAGCAGCAAGCCATTCAAGGCAGATTTCCACTCCTTCAGGAAACATTTGTCTTCTAATCCGTCCATCTAAAGTTGTAGAGATGGGAAGTACAGACCTCTAAAAGCATCTTCATAGTGATGGAGAAAGAGGCCATTCCTACTTCTAACCTCTGTTCTCTGAATCTGTGCATTCCGCCCATTGGGGACACATTATTTGATGGTTGTCAATGCAACATATGCACTTCCTACATGGGAAAGAATCTTGCTGCCAATGCAGGAGATGCAGGTTTGATGCCTGGGCCAGGAAGATACCCTGGGGAAGGGAATGGCAACCCACTCCAGGATTCTTGCCTGGGAAATCACATGGACAGAGAGTCTTGGTGGCTACAGTCCACAGGTCACAAAAAGAGTTAGACATGACTTAGTGACTAGACAACAACAAAAAGTATATTCTATATATAGAAACGCAGACTGGCTGGGGCTCATCCCTAAGCTGGAATGTTAGTGCATCAAAGGAACAATTCTAACACTTTGTTAGGATAGTAATTTCCAGGTGATTTGTTATATGATATGACCAAATGATATTTTAATTACTGATGTCACATTTTAATATCTGATGCCACAAATCCTATGATGAAAAGTGAGTCCCTTGATCTAAGGTCATGCTGTAAGTGATAACATATCATAAATCAGATATTGTATGAGCATATAGTAGTGGTTCTGGCCAAGGACCTGTTGCTGGTTAATATCAATATCTGGCATATGTATTATCTCTCCATAAGAGTATTGTGCTTCCTCTCTTGAGTAGAAATTATCCAGTTTAATCAACTTGTTCAAAGTGGCAGCTTAGTCTCCTCAAGCTTGGGCCACATTCCAAGGGCTTAGTTTCAGTATCTGTATTTGACTGTTCATTAAGCAACAGCAATAGATAGATGAGTCTTAGCACTGGGCCTGTGAGAACCTACATCTTGCCATCAGATTGCTATAGCCATTGGTGCCTTATGTTCCCACTGGTGATAGAAAAAAAGAGAACAGAATAGTTAGCTTTCTGTATTTTTGGTCATTTAGTACCTTATATGTGGGGGATGTGAGAGATGATGATTCATATATTTTGTATCTGTTTTATGAATGCCTTTTCACCTTGTATCCGGTATTCCAAATCCAACCAAAGTTTCCAGGATTCTATGTATATTCTTATATAATACCATGCGTATTTTCACATAAAATGTAGAACTCTGAATACTGCTTAAATGTCCATTCATTGGAATAATTCTCTTTAACCACTGTCTTTAAGGCCAAACTGTGTTATGGCAGCCTTCAGTTACTGTTTCATTAACATATTGATCTGAATCATCTCTGAACAAAGCCTTCACATTTTCCTCTTCTGTCAGCTGGTCATAGCAATCATCTCCACTCTCAACAAAGTTATAGATGTGAACTTAGGGAGAGGTGTCAGGTCAGTAAATAAAAGTATTGAATGACAAGTGACAAAGAGATCTAGAGCTCTTCTTGTGTTCTTTATACTGCATTAGACCTGAATTCAGATATATCAATCATATTTTATGATATGGTGGATCAGACACTACCTACTTCATGATATGTATGTCTGGTGATACAGACACTTGATATACCATTGTTTCCTTTTCAATACTTTCTTGTGTAAGTAGACAAGAAGACACAAGTGGGTGTTGTATTGAGATTCTCCCACAAGGGATTTCCAGAGGCTCAGCATACTAGATTTGATTTCTGATCCAGTAGATGAAGATTGCCCTCATATTTACTGCCTCTTATATTCCCTGCGGCCACATAAAGGTTACTTTTTAAAATTCATGTAACAGGTAAATCTGTATTTGCTAACATTATTCCCATTGCCAGTATCACTTGACTCTTCATTTTCCTGTTTTTTACTTTCCAACTTCTATCAAATTTATGTTTATAATTTCTTGTCAAAGTCATTGATTATTCTGTATATTAATGTGTAAAGAGAGTTCAGTGCAGTCAATTTCTGTATTTTATATTTTATTCTCTGAGTTCAGAATTTCTTACCCTTTTGGATCATTCAACAGATGTTATTTTTAGTGCAAAAGTAAAATGGATTTTCCAATATTCATTGGCTGGATTTTACTATATTATCTGTTGATATGAAACTGGGTAGTTTCCCTGGTGGTACTAGTGGTAAAGAACCTGCTTGCCAATACAGGAGACACAAGAGGGGTGGATTTGATCCCTGCATCAGGAAGAGACCCTGGAGAAGGGCATGGCAAACCATTCCTCAGTATTCTTGCCTGGGGAATCCCATGCACAGAGGAGCCTGATGCGCTACAGTCCATGAGTTCACAAAGAGTTGAACATCACTGAAGTGGCTTCACACACACACACACACGCACACACACGCACACACACACAGTAGAAGAAAGAACATTTACATTTTGGGAATAAGTAAACCAGAATTGTTACTCTGCAAATATATTATTTTGTATCAAGTGTAATATTTTTATTTTTCACATTTCTAAAATGAAAAATTCAGTTAAGAGGATTTCTAATTGTTTCCAGTTCTAAAATTATATGACTTTGAAACCACTGCACTTCTTGCCTGGGGAATCCCATGGACAGAGAAGCCTGTTGGGCTACAGTTCATGGGATTGCAAAAAGCTGGACACAACTGAGCAACTTACCACACACAAATCAAATTAGGCTGTTAAATCTAATTTTATGTTATCCTAATTAGCGTCTAGCTAACTAGCAGCATTAAGTTTTCAATCATTTGGAATTCCAAATAGTTCCACAAAATGAATTATATATTGAATATGCTTCTCTATTTTAACCATTTTTATTGAGCTATCAAATACCTAGATTATCCTTATATTTACAGATAATTCTAGAACTATGGAACTTTTACTGTATATAGTCTAAGTAACAGGATATATTATACTAAATTTGGCTCAGAGACCTATCTTGCTCTTTTAAGCATTTGAGACACCTGATATACAAACTGACCAGTATTCCTGAGTTGTGTACTAATTAAAATATGTAGAGGCCTTCAAAGCCCTGTGCTGCTTTTTGAGCAGAGAAAGTGTAGGATGTTCATGACTTGTTCTTTTTCTTGAATGAAATTGTCCTGTATGCCACCAGACATTAGACAACTACAGCCCTCACAAATGTCACATTGGTAAAGATCCTGATGCTGGGAAAGATTGAGGCCAAGAGGAGAAGGGGTGACAGAGGATGAGATAGTTGGTTTGCATCACCTACTCAATGGACATGAGCTTGAGCAGACTCTGGGAGATAGTGAACTACAGGGAAGCCTGGTGTGCTGCAGTTCATGGGGTCACAAAGAGGACATGACTTTGTGACTGAACATTAACATCACCGGCCTCTAGATAGTTAAGGGTTTAATCTCCCACCTCAGACATGCATTTATCTTATCAGAAAGTCAGAACAGTTGCCACTTCTTGCTTATCAGTTCTCACTTATCACCAATAAACAATCAGCTTAACTGGAAAAAATAGTAATCCTAATCTTAAACTTTTATCCTATTAAAAAATGATGTTTATTTTCAATGAAAAGCTTTTTCCAGTTTATTTTAAATTTTGCTTTCTTTAGTGGAAACATTCTTTCCAATAAGAGCAATGGTTTCTTATTTGGTCATGAATTACTTTCTTACCCCTTGGAATGCTTAATAGGAATTAAATTTATGGATATACCTTCAATTTAACCCTTGTACCTAAAGACATTTTGCTATGGAAATGACTTTGCAAACGCTTGATGAGAAACTCTTGCTTATACAAAATGCAAATCTAATCTTAGTAAAAATGGCTGCTTAGGCCATTATCTTGACAAAACTTCCCATTATTTAAAGCACAGTTTCTTTGTTGTATGAAATTTCTGACATACAATATTTGGTTGGAGGTACTATTCTCATCCATCTTCATATATGCAATTCACTGAAGCAGGAAGCATAGGATATTGACTTTTCTCATTATTTGTAAAATATACTCACTTTTTCTGTGATGAATAACTCACCCCCCCCAACTGCATATTAAGTATAGCTGTATTTTATTACTATAGATACATACTATCCCACCAATAAAATACAAATTTGGATCTTTACAAATTATGGTAACTTGGTACAAAAATGTAACTTGTACCACGCCAGTCAGAGATAAAATGATAGGAAATAAAACAAAGAGGACAGATGGTTTTGTACTGTTATAACTAGAGAAGATTTGAAAGTCAGAGTTAGGTTTAGTTGCATGCAGTAGACTTCAGATATTAATGGATTAACCAAGATCAAAGATTGCTTCTTTTTGTTGTAAAAATATGGAGGTGATATTCCCATGCTTAGGGTGACAGAGCTGTTACACATAATTCTTAGTGTTTCAGATTCTAGGATTCTGGGTCTACGTTGCAAGGGCATGGCTCTCATTTTCAAATGATGTCCAAGATATATATTCATCTATAACATCTAAATTCTTGGGCGAATGGAGAAGAGGTCAGGATGGGCAAAAGATTCATACAAGCTGTCCAATAAATATATTTCCCAGCTGCTTTCACATAGACATCTAAAATTATATCTCTACATATCAGAACTTCACCACACTTAGTCACTGGGGAGTCAGGAAAATTTAGTTTTATTCATGTGGCTAACTATTCAGTTAAAAATTGTTTTTCCACAGGGGGAAAATAAAGTCTATAATTTGGAAATAGAAGCAGAAATTTGTAATTACAGCATGACCTCAGATATTCTAATCTCTATCATGTTTGAATCACATGAAAATTCTCAAATAAGTAAATTATATTTAACTCGGAATAGGTAGATGTGTTCTCTTCTGATTAGCTATTTTTATAGAGGTACAGAGTGAAAAATGAGATGAAGAAATTAAGTATTTCATAAAAATAATACATTTCTTTAATTCTTTGTGTTATAGAAGCAGATATAACCTGTAAAGAATGAAATAATCAAAGAGACTTTCTTTTAAATATGATTCCTCATGTTGATCTATTTGACAGTTGACTGTCCTTATTTTGAAAGAAATTCTTTTTAATGTTGAAATCCATATCTAGCCAAATAATCTGTCAAGTAATAAAGATATTTTCAGATGTTTTATTTATAGTAATTTAATTTCCTCAAGAGAATGTGCACTGGTCATAGAAAACACCCTCTTCCAACACCACAAGAGAAGACTCTATACATGGACATCACCAGATGGCCAACACCAAAATTAGATTGATTATATTCTTTGCAGCCAAAGATGGAGAAGCTCTACAGTCAGCAAAAAGAAGACCAGGAGTTGATTGTGGCACAGATCATGAACTCTTTATTGCCAAATTCAGACTTAAATTGAAGAAATTAGGGAAAACCACTAGACCATTCAGGTATGACATAAATCAAATCTCTTGCAATTATACAGTGGAAGTGAGAAATAGAATTGAGGGACTAGATCTGATAGAGTGTCTGATGAACTACAGACAGAGGTTTGTGACATTGTAAGGAGACAGGGATCAAAAACATTCCGAAGAAAAACAAATGCAAAAAAGCAAATGGCTGTCTGAAGTAGCCTTACAAACAGCTGTGAAAAGAAGAGAAACAAAAAGCAAAGGAGAAAAGGAAAGATATACCCATTTGAATGCAGAGTTCCAAAGACGAGCAAGGAGAGATAAGCAAGCCTTCCTCAGTGATCAGTGCAAACAAATAGAGGAAAACAATAGAATGGGAAAGACTAGAGATCTCGTCAACAAAATTAGAGACACAAGGGTACATTTCATGCAATGATGGGCTCAATAAAGGACAGAATTGGTAGGGACCTAGCAGAAGCAGAAGATATTAAGAAGAGGTGTCAAGAATACACAGAACTGTACAAAAAATATCTTCATAACCTAGATAATCACGATGATGTGATCACTCACCTAGAGCCAGACATCCTGGAATGTGAATTCAAGTGGGCCTTCGGAACCATCATTACGAGCAACGCTAGTGGAGGTGATGGAATTCCAGTTCAGCTATTTCAAATCCTAAAAGATGGTGCTGTGAAAATGCTACACTCAACATGCCAGCAAATTTGGAAAACTCAGCAGTGGCCACAGGACTGGAAAAGGTCAGTTTTCATTCCAATCCCTAAAAAAGGGAATGCCAAAGAAAGTTCAAAAAACCTCATAGGCTAGTAAAATAGTGCTCAAAATTCTCCAAGCCAGACTTCAGCAATACATGAACCATGAACTTCCAGATGTCCAAGCTGGTTTTAGGAAAAAGCAGAGGAACCAGAGATCAAATTGCCAACATCCACTGGATCATCAAAAAAGCAAGAGTTCCAGAAAAGCATCTATTTCTGCTTAATTGACTATGCCAAAGTCTTTGACTGTGTGGATCACAATAAACTGTGGAAAATTCTGAAATAAATGGAAATACCAAACCACTTGACCTGCTTCTTGAGAAATCTGTATGCAGGTCAGAAAGCAACAGTTTGAACTGGACATGGAACAACAGACTGGTTCCCAGTCAGAAAAGAAGTACATCAAGACTGTATATTGTCACCCTGCTTACTTAAATTATATGCAGAGTACATCATGAGAAATGTTGGGCTGGATGAAGCACAAGCTGAAATCAAGATTTCCAGGAGAAATATCAGTAACTTCAGATATGCAGATGACACTATCTGTATGACAGAAAGTGAAGAACTAAAGAGCCTCTTGATGAAAGTGAAAGAGGAGAGTGAAAAAGTTGGCTTAAAGCTCAACATTCAGAAAACTAAGAACATGGCATCCGTTCCCATCACTTCATGGCCAGTAGATGGGGAACCAGTGGAAACAGTGACTTACTTTATTTTTTTTTTTGGGGGGGGGGGCTCCAAAATCACTGCAGATGGTGACTGCAGCCATGAAATTAAAATACGCTTACTCCTTTGAAGGAAAGTTATGACCAAACTAGACAGCATATTAAAAAGCTGAGACATTACTTTGCCAACAAAGATCTGTCTCGTCAAGGCTATGGTTCTTCCAGTAGTCATGTATGGATGTGAGAGTTGGACTACAAAGAAAGTTGCGCACCAAAGAATTGAAGCTTCTGAACTGTGGTGTTGGAGAAGACTCTTTAGAGTACCTTGGACTGCAAGGGGATCCAACCAGTCAGTCCTAAAGGACATCAGTCCTGGATGTTCATTGGAATGACTGATGCTGAATCTGAAACTCCAATACTTTGGCCACCTCATGCGACGAGCTGACTTATTTGAAAAGACCCTGATGCTGCGAAAGATTGAGGACAGGAAGAGAAGGGCATGGCAGAGGATGAGATCATTGGATGGCATCTCTGACTCAATGGACATGAGTTTGGGTAAACTCCGGGAGTTGGTGATGGACAGGGAGGCCTGGCATGCTGAGGTTCATGAGGTTGCAAAGAGTTTGACATGACTGAGTGACTGAACTGAACTGAATTGAACTGGTAGGATCTTTATGATTTCTTTCTGTCTACTATTTTTTTTTTTATTCTTCTTCCAGTTATTTTAGGTGTAAAGTTAGGTTGTCTATTCCATGTTTTTCTTGGTTCTTGATGTAAGATTGTATCACTCTAAACTTCCCTCTTAGAACTGCTTTTGTTGCATCCCATAGGTTTTCATTTTTCCTGTTTTCATTGTCATTTTTTTGTTGAATATATTTTTTTAATTTCTTCTAACCTTTTGGTTATTTAGAAACATTTTTTGTTCATGTGTTTGTGTTACTTGCAGTTTT
This sequence comes from Muntiacus reevesi, assembly GCF_963930625.1. Taxonomy (NCBI): domain Eukaryota; kingdom Metazoa; phylum Chordata; class Mammalia; order Artiodactyla; family Cervidae; genus Muntiacus; species Muntiacus reevesi. The sequence continues at coordinate 262,107,505 of NC_089249.1, read as the reverse complement.
TTTTTTTTTTCCTTATAATTGCTATCGAGCCTCATAGGTTTCTGGCTGGAGAAGATGCTTGATATTGTTTTAATTTTCTTAAAATTACTGAGATTTTATTCATGACCCAAGATGTGGTCTATCCTGGAGAATGTTCCATGTTCACTTAAGAAGTAGGTGTATTCTTCTGCATTTGGATGAAACATCCTGAAAATATCAATGAGATCCATCTCATTTAATGTATCATTTAAGACTTGTGTTTCCTTATTATTTTCTGTTTTGATGATCTGTCCATTGGTGTGAGTGAGGTGTTAAAGTCTACTACTATCAATATGTTACTGTACTTCTCCTTTATGTCTGTTAGTATTTGTCTTATGTATAGAGTTGCTCTTATGTTTGGTGCATCGATATTTACAATTGTTATGTTTTTCCTCTTGGGTTGATCCCTTGATCATTTTATAGTGTCCTTCCTTATTTCTTATTTTGGTATTTATTTTAAGGTCTATTTTTTCTGATATGGGGATTCCTACTCCAGCTTTCTTTTGCTTCCCATTTGCATGAAATATATTTTTCCTTCCTCTCACTTTCAGTCCATATGTGTCTTTAGGTCTGAAGTGGATTTCTTGTAGACAGGCTATATATATATGGGTCTTGTTTTTTATTCATTCAGCCAGTCTGTGTCTTTTGGTTGGAGAATTTATTCCATTTACACTTAAAGTAATTCTTGATATTTCTGATCCTATTACCATTTTCTTAATTGTTTGGGATTGATTTTGTAGATCTTTATCCTTCTTTTGTATTTTTTGATCATGTACATCCCTTTAAGATTTGTTGTAAAGCTGGGTTGGTGGTACTGAGACTTCATAACTTCTGCTTTTCTGAAAAGCTTTTTATTTCTCTATCAGTTTTGAATGAGATCCCTGCTGGGTACAATAATCTTGCTTGTAGTTTTTCCTTTTCAGTACTTTAAATATATCCTGCCATTCCCTTCTGGCCTGAAGAGTTTCTGCTGAAAAATCAGCTGTTAAACGTGTGGGGCTTCCCTTGTATATTACCTGTTGCTTTTCCCTTGCTGCTTTTAATATTCGTTTTGTGTGTTCAGTCTTTGTTAGTTTGATTAGTATGTGTCTTGGCGTGTTTCTCCTTGGGTTTATCCTGTATGGGACTCTTTGCACCTCTTGGACTTGATTGACTATTTCCTTTTCCATATTGAGGAAATTTTCAACTATAATCTCATCAAAAATTTTCTCATACCCTTTCTTTTTCTCTTCTTCTTTTGGGAGCACTATAATTCAAATGTTGGTGTGTTTGATATTGTCCCAGAGGTCTCTGAGACTATCCTCAGTTCTTTCATTCTTTTTACTTTATTCTGCTCTTCAGAAGTTATTTCCATCATTTTATCTTCCAGCTCACTGATTCACTCTTCTGCTTCAGATATTCTGCTGTTGATTCCTTCTAGAGTATTTTTTATTTTAGTAATTGTGTTGTTTGTCTTTGTGTATTTATTCTTTAATTCTTCTAGGTCTTTGCTAATTGATTCTTGTATTTTCTCCATTTTGTTTTCAAGGTTTTTGATTATCTTTACTATCATTATTCTGAATTGTTTTTCAGGTAGTTTGCATATTTCCTCTTCATTTATTTGGATGTCTGTGTTTTTGATTTGTTCTTTCATTTGTATAGTATTTCTCTGCCTTTTCTTTTCTTTTCTATTTTTAACTTACTGGGTTTGAGTTCCCCTTTTCCCAGTCTTCAAGTTTAAATTCTTTCTTCCTTTTGATTTCTGCCCTCCTAAGGTTGGTCCAGTGGTAATAATCTTCATACTGAGTGAAATTTGTGCTGAGTTTTTTGTTTGTTTGCTTGCTTTTCCTCTGATGGGCAAGGCTGAGTAGGTTGTAATCCAGTCTGCTGATAATTGGGTTTGTTTTAGTTTTGCTTGTTGTTAAGATTAGGTTTTCTGCATGGTGTGCTGCTGTTGGTTGGATAATGCTGGGTCTTGTATTCAAGTGGTTTTATTTCTGTGAGTTCTCACACTATTTGATACTCCCTAGGGTTAGTTTTCTGGTAGTCTAGGGTTTTGGAGTCAGTGTTCCCACTCCGAATGTTCAGGGTTTGATCCTGTCAGGAATGAAGATTCCACAAGTGGTTTGTTATGGCATTAAGAGAGATTAAAGCAAATACCCCAATACAGAAACCAAAGACGAACCCCAGACAAATGGCAGTTACAAAATTAGGCAAATAATAATTAAAATAATGCAATACACACATATGCATATATACCCATAAACAAAGTCAAAACAGTCCAACAAAAATAAAGTACAATAGATTGACTCAGAGAACAAATGAAATCAAAAATTCTATCTACCAGTTAAGAACAAGTCTAACTAAGGCACAAACTGGAAAACAAAACTAAAGCAAGGGGAAAAGCCAATTGGGGAAAAAAGCAATGAAAACAAAACTAACAAATATGTTGAGAGAAGAGGAGAGAAAGTAAAGAGAATAGATATGCAAATTAAAAATACGTAGATAGTCAATTCAGTCACTCAGTTGCTTCCAACTCTTTGCAACCTCATGGACTGCAGCACGCCAAGGCTTTCCTGTCCATCACCAACTCCCCAAGCCTACTCAAACTCATGTCCGTTGCCTCGGTGATGCTATCGAACCATCTCATCCTCTGTCAAGAGGTAAATAAAGATGATTTATATACATTAAAGGTTAACTGCAAGGGGAAAAGAACAGTAGGAAAAGCAAACAAGGAATAAATGTAGAAAAATAATAATAGTTAAAAAAAATAAATATTAAAATTAAATGAAGAAATAGAAAAGAAAAAAAAAAAAAAAAAGAAAAGTAGAACTCCACAGAATTGCAAAAGCCCAAAATAGAGGCAGAGGTTTATGATAACAATAAAAAATGTGACTGAGGGAAAAAAAAATGCTCATAAGCTTAATTATATTTCATAGTGCCAGTAAAATCAACAACTACAACAGACGGTGGGGAGAAGAAAAAAAAATGTCCAAAAGAATCTACAGAACAAGTGAAAGCATAAGAAGAAGAAATTTCACTGCTGTCAGAGTCCCTTCCCTCGCTGGGCGTCTCAGTCCACCTCACCTCCCTAGGATGCCCTCCAACACTGTGCTGATCTCTGGACCTGCTGTGGAGGCAGCTCAGATTCTAATCTGGTCCTACTCCTGTGTGTCCTGGCCTCCAGTGTCCACAGCTATCAGAACTAGTGCTTTTTCTTTTTTGGGAGCTCTCAGTGACCTTTTATATATTCCATAGACACAGAGTCTGCCTAGTTGGTCCTGTGGATTTAATCTGCAGCTTGTACAACTGGTGGGAAGGTTTGGGGTCTTCTTCCTTAGCCACACTGCCACTGGGTTTCAATTGTGGTTTTATTTCCACCTCTGCATGTGGATTGTCCACTGGGGTTTGCTCCTGAGGCTGCCCTGGAAGTCTTGGGTTTGCCCCTGGGAGGGCCAGGTGTGGCAGTGGTGTCAGCAGATGGGTCACAGGGGTTCAGGCAGCACCAGATATTCAGGGGAGTTGGTGGCCAGGGCAGCAGGAAATATAGTGCTCTAAAAGGGTATGACAACCACTATTGGCCAATATACTCCAGTATTCTTGCCTGGAGAACCCCTCTCTCTAACAGAAAACCCTGGCAGGCCACAGTCTACAGGGTCGCAAATGGTTGGACACGACTGAAGCAACTCTGCACGTATAGATGCAAGATTTTTTTCTTTTTTTGTCTGTGGCAGCTCTGCCCCAGTTAGAGTTGAGTGTAAAGTTGGCATAGCTGCTTGGCTTCTGGGGACCCTGGCGGCACAGTGTGCAAGGACACGGACTGCCCCCTCCCAGGAGTTATGGCCCTATCTGAGTCGTTTTTGAGTCTCTTTTAGCTGGCGATCTTTCTCTGTAGCCCCACCCCTTCAGGCACTGAGAGGGGCCCTTGCCTTGACTCCTTCTCTGTTGTTTGGTGTGTTGGGCATATAGAGGGAACCCCCTGGCTGGGGTCCTACTCTGTAGATCAGCACTTCAGGCGCTTAAAGGGCCACCCTGGTTAGGGTCCTACTTGTAGATTCACGCATCAGGCACATCAAGGGGCACCTTGGGTGGGGGCCTACTCTGTAGTCCAGTGCACCAGGCATTTGATGGCCAGCCTCTCTATTGTTCAGCTGCCGATTCTGGTATGTGAGGAGAGAGAGGCTATGGTGAAGGCCCCACCCCCTATGAATGAGAGCAGGACTGCCTTACTTCCATGGCTGCCCAGCTTTCCTCCACAGGCACTTCACACCACAGTCTCCTCCCTCACATCCCCTTGATCTCTCTCCACAGTCAACAGCAGCCCTTGCCCTGGGATTGCTCCACAATCCCTAAATTCCAGCTCCTAGCCACTATGCCTTCCAGGGCACTTGTGTCCCTGTCCGGGGCATGTATGACTGCAGAAAGGACTGTCTGATTCTCATTCCATTTAGACTTCCACAGATCAGCTGTTTCACTCCCAGCCCTAAATGTTTCTCCTCTGACTCAGACAATTGCCCTGATTTGGGGAATGGACCCCTGCTTCAGTTCCCCCACCCACTGAGGGCAGGACTAGTCCTATTAACACTCCTGTTTTTCCTCCTAATTCCTTCATCCTACTGAGTTTTACGTGGCTCTATATATTCTTTCCTTTGGTCAAGTACTCCTGTCCATTCTCAGCTGGTGTTCTGCATGCATGCACTTCCGTGTCTGAAGGTGTATTCCTGATGTATCCATGGAGAGAGATATACTCCATGTCCACCTACATCTCCACCATCTTGTTCTGGCAGGTAAATGTTAGTTTTTTGAAAAGATCAATAAATTTTAGCTATCGTGACTGAGGGAAAAAATAGAGATGATACAAATGATTACTACCAGAAGAAAAGTGAGGATATTACCATTGACCCTATATAAATAAATAATGATTATAAGAAAATGCTATTACCAATTTTATGTTAACATATTAAATAACTTAGAAGTAATGGAGAAATTCCTAGAAATACACAGAATTACAAAATTGATTTAAGAAGAATTAGGATGGATAATCACAAAAGATTGCTGAAAGCAATGAAAAAAAAACTTACATAAATGGAAAAAAAAGTCCCCCTCCATGAATTGAAAGACTATTATTCAGATGACAATACTCCCCATTGCCTGAGAAACCTGTATGCTTGTCAAGAAGCAACAGTTAGAACCCTGTATGGAACAACTGACTGGCTCAGGATTGAGGAAGGACTGATTATTGTCAGCCTATTTATTTAACTTATCCACAGACACAGAACACATGATAAAGGCCAGGCTGGATAAGTTACAAGCTGGAATCAAGATTGCTAGAAGAAACATCAACAACCACAGATATGTGTATGTTAACCACTCTAGCAGCAGAAAGCAAAGATTAACTAAAGAATCTTTTGATTAGGTTGAAGGAGGAGAGTAAAAAAGCTGACTCAAAACTACATATTAGAAAAACTAGGATCATGGCATCTGGCCCCATCACTTCATGGCAAATAGAAGGGGTAAAGGTGAAAGCGATGACAGATGTCCTCTTCTTGGGCCCTAAAATCACTATGGATGGTGACTGCAGCCATGAAATCAGAAGATAATTGCTTCTTGGAAGGAAAGCTATGACAGACCTAGACTGTGTTAAAAAGCAAAGATATCATTTTGCCAACAAAGTTCCGTATAGTTAAGGTGATGGTCTTTCCAGTAGTCACATAGTTGTGAGAGCTGAACCATAAAGAAGTCAGAGTGTTGAAGAACTGATGCTTTCAAACTGTGGTGTTAGAGAAGACACTTGGGAGTACCTTGGACAACAAGGAGATCAAACCAGTCAATCTTAAAGGAAATCAACCCTGACTACTCATTGGAAGGACTGATGCTGAAGCTGAAGCTCCAATACTTTGGTCACCAACCAAAGAAGCTGGTGAATAGTGGACTCATTGGAAAAGACCCTGATGCTGGGAAAGATTGAAGGCAGAAGGGGAAGAGGGCAACAGAGGACGAGATGGCTGGAAGGCCTTACCGATGCCTTGGACATGAACTTGGGCAAACTCTGGAAGATGGTGAGGGACAGGAAGGCCTGGCCTGTTGTAGTGGGACACAGCTGGGCAACTGAACAACAACAACACTACCCAAGACAATCTATAAAGTGAATGCAATCTCTATAAAAATTCTGATGGCCTCTTTATTTTTTCTTTTCTGGAAATGGAATAGCTAATCCCTAAACTAGCATGGAATTGCAAGAGGCTCCAGATATCCAAAACAATATTGAAAATGAAGATCACATTTGGAAAATTCAACTTCTCAATTTCCAAACTTTCTACAAAACATATAATAACCAAAGCAATGCTGTAAGTTTGGACATACAGATAGTTAGAATAGAATTGAGAATTCAGAAATGAACATATTTATCAATGGAAAATTTATTTAGGCAAGATAATTCAGTGGGGAAAATATAATCTGCTCAACAAGTGGTTGAAAGAAATAATGCTGGATTCTTACCTTATACCAAATATAAAAACTAACACAAATAGGATCAAAAATATAAACATACATTCTAAAATTATAAGACCCATAGAAGAAAACATAATGGAAATTTTCATGACATTGAATTTCATAATGGTATATTGGATATGACACCAAAAGGAAACATATTGGACCTCATCAAAATTTAAGAGCTTTTATATCAAAGCAAGTATCAAAAAAATGAAAAGACAACCTACATGGATGGGAGATAATATACAACCCATATATCTGATAAGGGTCCATTACCTAGAATATATGAAAAAATTCTTACAAATCAATACAAAAAGACAAACAATTCAGTTTTAAAGATGGGCATGAAGTTCATGAATAGACGTTTCTCTAAAGAAGATATACATTTGCCAACAAGCACATGAAAAAGGTGCTTATTATTAGTAGTCATTAGAGAATGAAAATTAAAGCCATGATGATATACCACTTTATACCCACTAGGATCAATATAATTTGAATTAAAAAAAATAGAAAGCATAAAATGAATATTAATGAAGATGTGGAGAAAATAGTGCCTTCCTACTTTGCTGGTGATGAAGTTAACTCTTTCAACCATTGTTGTGGGAAATATCTTGGCAGTTTTACATGAAGTAAAACATAGAATGCATATAACTGGAGACCAAAGTGGCAGCATCAGTTGGATCATAGAAAAAGCAAGGGGATTCCAGAAGAAAATATCTTCTGCCTCACTAACTATGCTAAAGCCTTTAACTGTATAAAGAAAGTGAAGTTGCTCAGTCTTGTCTGACTCTTTGCGACCCCATGGACTATAGCCCACCAGGCTCCTCCATCCATGGAATTTTCTAGGCAAGAGTACTGGAGTGGGTTGCCATTTCCTTCTCCAGGGGATCTTCCTGAACCAGGGATCGAACCTGGGTCTCCCGCATTGTGGGCAGACGCTTTACTGTCTGAGCCACCAGAGAATCCCATGTGATCTCACTTTGACTGTATGGATCACAACAAACTGTCGAAAATTCTTAAAGAGACAGGAATACCAGACCACCTTACCTCCCTACAAAGAAACCTATATGCACATCAAGAAGCAACAGAACTGGACATGGAACAAAGGACTGGTTCAAAATTGGGAAAGGCGTACATTAAGGCGTATTTGACACGCTGCTTATTTAACTTCTAGACAGAGTACATCATGTGAAATGCCAAGGCGATGAAGAGCAAGCTAGAAACAAGAATGCTGGTAGCAATATCAACAACCTCAAATATGCAGGTGATGACATTCTAATGGCAAAAAACGAAGAGGAACTAAGGATCCTCTTGATGACAGTGAAAGAGAAGAATGAAAAAGCTGACTTAAAACTCAACATTCAAAAAACTAAGATCATGGCATCCCGTCTTATCACTCCATGGCAAATAGATGGGGAAAAAGTGGAAACAGTGACAGATTTTATTTTCTTGGGCTCCAAAAACCATTGTGAACTGTGACTGCCATCATGAAATTAAAAGATGCTTGCTCCTTGGAGTAAAAGCTATGACAAATTTAGGGAGCATGCTTAAAAACAGAGATATCGCTTTGCCGATAGAGGTCCATATAAATCAAAACTATGGTTTTTCCAATAGTCATGTATGGATTTGAAAGTTGGACCATATAGAAGGCTGAGCACTGAAGAATTGATGCTTTTAGATTGTGGTACTGGAAAAGACTCTTGAGAGTCCCTTGGACAGCAAGGAGATCAAACTAGTCAATCTTAAATGAAATCAGTCCTGAGTATTCATTGGAAGGACTGATGCTGAAGCTCCAATACTTTGGGCACCTGTTGGGAAGAGCTGACACATTGGAAAAGACCCTGATGCTGGGGTAGATTGAGCTCAGGAAAAGAAGAGGATGGCAGAGGATCAGATAGTTGGATGACCTAGCGACTCAATGGGCGTAAGTTTGGACCAAGTCTGGGAGATGCTGAGGGACAGGGAAGCCTGGCATATTGCAGTCCCTGGGGTTGCAAAAGAGTTGGACATGACTTAGCTACTGAAGAACAACAACAAGTGGCTCATAAATTCTACTCTTAGGTATATACTTTAAGGAATGGAATGTGAATAATCAAATGTTTCTACATAATTGTTCATAGAAGCAGTAGTTCCAATGGCCAAAATTAGGAAACAATCCAAATGTCCATCAAGGAATGAATGGATAAAAAAATGATGGCTTATACATACAGTGGAATATTACTTATTCATAAAAAGGATGTCATTCTAGTACATGTTGTGGTATGTTTAATCCTTGAAAAAAACAAATAAGTGAAAGAAGTTAGGCACAAAGTTTATATGTTATATGATTTCAGTTATATGACTTTTTCAGAATAAGTAAATCTATAGAGATAGAAAGCAGATTGGTTGTTATCAAGGCCTGAGAAAAGACAATGGGATGTGACTGATTAGTGAATATAGCATTTTATTTTTTATTTAGGATAATGAAAATAGTTTGAGACTAGGCAGAGATGGTAATTATACAACACTCTAAACATACTAAGTTCCATGAAACAACACATGTTAAAATAGTTTAAAATGGGCATAAGTTCTAGAGATCTGGTGTACAATATGGTGCCTATAGCTAAGAATACTGTATTGTGCACTTAAAATTTTAAGAATGGTAGGTCTTATTTTAAGATGGTAGGTACACTTATTTTAAGTGTACCATTTACAATAAAAATGATTGATTTTATGTTAAGTGAATTTCACTTACATTTTTAGAAATCATCTATTTCGCACCCCCCTTTCTGTTCATAGCTAGTCCCTATTATATAAATTTGAGCATTTGAATGTTTTTCTTGGCTGTCTGAATCCACCACCAATTTTAATTAGGCAGCTTCTCCATTTTCTTTGTGATTGTGAGAAGTAGTAGTAGTCTGCTTACCATCTTGTGTATCAAAGTGGGGGAAACACCTTCCTCAAACCTCCAGTAGTATGGGGCTGTGTACATAACCGATGTTCATCCAATTGGGTGGTCTACCTTGAAGTCTGAATATTGCTATAGTGAAGTAAAGGTCAAAAGAAATGCTGGTATTCAGTTATGATCATTGGTGACTGTCAATTAATGTTGCATTTTATAGTAGTGAGGACAACATTTAGGTAGGCATATTTCTAGTAAACTATGGATGTTTTTCTACCCCCTTATTTTAAAATTACCCTTATTTATAAATTTCTTACAAATTTAGTATTTCATCCTCTATTCAAATCCACAAGTCTCCTAAGTTCTTCATTAAATTTGTAGTGTAAGTCTATGTGTAAAGGGGGATGTTATGTAAGTATGTGTGTAAACATAAACTCCTAATCAAACTTAGGGTAGCCAAAGTAAGTTTATGTTGCTTACAACCAAGATCTCTGACAGATTGTGTTCATGATTATTTATTCATGGTTTCTTTATTTGTTTTTCTTTATATACACTCTTAATTCTTAGGTAACAAATGTAGTGCCTTACCAGGGAGATGGTTGATCTCCCTGAATTTTGGGAAGGAAAAGGTCTTAGTATTTTAAAATTCATGTCTGACCCTTGTTATTTGCTATGAAACTCAGAAGCAAATTCCATGCATGTAATAGTTTTATTTTTAATATTGGTTTGGATTTTCTTTAGAAGATTTTACACAGTTGCAGGTATAGTAGAAAAATATATATTAATACTTTTTGAATAAATATTCTACCACTTGATTTTGGATGATTTTTGCATCTTTATCATTCTTTTTATTTCTTCCAGTTTAGTTGAGGTATAATTTACACACGGCACTGTCTAAGTTTAAGGTAGACAGCATAATTATTTGACTTAGATACATCATAAAATGATTACCGTAGTAAATTTATTGACCATGTATCAGCTCATATAGATGCAAAACAAAAGAAGAAGAATATACTTTTCCTTGTAATGAGAACTCTTGGGAGTTTTATTCTCTTAACAACTTTCATGTATTCTGTGGTGTGCTCAGTAGCTCAGTCATGTCTGACTATAACCCCATAGACTATAGTTCACCAGGCTCCTCTGTCCATGAAATTTCCTAGGCAAACATACCAGGTGGGTTGCCATTTCCTTCTCCAGGGTATCTTCATGACCCAGGGACTGAACCTGCATCTCTTGAGTCTCCTGCCTTGAGGGGCAGACTCTTTACCACTGTGCCACCTGGGAAGTTCTACTTTCATGCATAAATATCCAATATTCTTAATATACTGAAGAATGACTAAGGTTCTCATTTATCACTAGTATTTTTGATGGACTACAATGGAATTTAAGTTCATTTTTAAAAATGTGTGATATTTTATAATAAAAAGTCTGTAAAAATTGATCCCCTGTTGAAAACATTGAATTGGCATTCATGTAGCACCATACTGCAGAGTATGTCACCTAAGACCCATTATGTATTTCATTGCCAGAAAGCTGACATCTGGTTCATAACTTTTACTGTTGGTTAGTGTGTCTCCTGGTAAAGCATAAATGCATTAAATCAGATACTAAAGAAATATTGATCTTAAATTCCAAAGGAGGAGCACTCAAATGTCAAGGCTATTTTCTGTGTCATTAATTTCTAATTATGTGTTTTAATAAATTAACTGTTTTTATAAGAGCATCTAAGTTCAAGTGGAAAACTAACAGACTTAAATTGAAATATGTAAAATAACTTTTCAACTGTAAAAATATTATTGCCAGATGCTTTCTTTTCCCTTGCAAGCAGTGATGGATTTTAGGATTGGTACAATGTTCAGGAACTAGGGGAAAAAGCCAGAAAATTATAGAATCACATGTTTTGATTATTAATTACAAGAAAACTATTGTTCTTAATTGTAGTATATGAATTGACAATCAACATAATGAAACTTGCAAAACAGAGTAGGCATTTATGTTCCTTTTTGTCTTCTTCTAATATCCTACTCCTACTTATTGCAATATATCTAAGTTCTTACATTCCAATAACAGGAACAGGTAGATCTTGTAGGTGAAAATTTTCGGATTATCTATACTAAATTATGCCTACAATTGGTATTTTGGGAGCATCTCAGAAGAAGCATATTGACTTAAAATAAGTATGCATGGAACTGTTTAGATGTAAATGATAGAACATATATCAATAGCAACTTGAGAGTAGGTTTATCTAAACTCTTTTGAAAGTAACTATACTACTTTCTATCTAAACTCTTTGAATCCAGAGATTATATTCACTTCAGCATCAATGTTTGATAAAGGTGTTTCCATAAATCCTTAATCAAGCAATTTAAGGCAAAATAACAGATTTTTGTTGGTGGTAGTGGTACTGCTGCTGGGCTTCTTTTTCATTTCTCCATTACTTATGCATGTGGTTACTTGTTCATATGATTAAAAAATGATTCATGTTTCTAGTGATACCGTGTATGAAAATGATAATTCATTATACTAATAGTATATGTTGGCTTGGAAGAATAGCAAGTTTGATTGTTTCCTCTTGAAAGACTATGAATCACACTGGGACAGGAACTAATGAGTACACAGGTTAATTTATCAGTTGTTCAGATAATAGCATCTATTGGCTCAGATTTCACGTTTGCTCATTTTTTTTATAAGTTTTAATTTATCATAAGCATGCAAATACCCAACATTCTAGAAATATTACAATATTCATGGGCAAGGAAGAAAATCAGATTTTTCTTAATGTGTTTTTCTTAAACTGTGGACACATTTGTTTAGCTTATTGGTTTGGTTTGTGGACAGATGTTACTGGATAAGAAACATACTTAGAACTTGAAGGATCTGACGTAAGGGAGGGCACTGGAGTAATCAGAATTCAGATTTCAACTCTCCAAGTAGTAGTGACTGAAGTAAATTCCCCAGTCAATACCTACAGATTTAGTGTATCTTTATTTATGGTAATGGTCACTTGTATAGAAACTTTGGAGTATTATAAAAATGCAGACTCTTGGGCTGAACTATTCTAATTCATCATTATCTCTGGGGAGTAGATCTGGTACTCCATTTTAATTAGCATCACCATTGAATCTTATACACATTAAAATTATTTACCTAAGATTTTGTACCTGCATGATATATGATGAATACATATCTATTCATTCATGCTTATGTCAAATTCTCTATCTCTCAGATCTGGAAAAATGCTTTCTCTGAGATTACTGTCATTGATATATATATATACTTACAGGCATAAATGTTTAAAATATATTACTTTGTGGAAAATCAAGAATTTAGGAATTGTAGAACCACAAGGAGTGTGACATGTTAACTGCCCAATTCCCAGTACTCCATAAAATATGGTAAAGATCAGTAAAGGTCAGCAACAATATCCAAATAGATCAAAGCAAGTAGTAATGCTCAGAACTAAATGCTGTGGTCCTCTATGTGGTACAAAACTCTATATAGTCAAAACTAGGTGATATGAGACAACATCAAGTAAAACAGAACCCAGGACATAGTTTTTGTCCTCTGATTATGGAGGATAGAATGATATATGACATATTGTTACAGCATTTTGAAACCTATAATTCATGATTCTGTGGATTAGGCCAACTGTAAAAAATAAAATAAAACAGTGGAAAAAGTAGGTTGTTTAAAGACAGCATAGACTTTCAGGAGATCCTTAGGTAACTATATAGAGGATTTACATGAAGGATGTGCTTAAATTCTATTGTAAATCTGAAGTTCTTAGAATATTGCCTAGTTTAGTCTAATTTAATTCAGCTGGTGTTTAGAATTGACAGTCTTTAGTGCCTGAATAAGCTGAGAAAGACTAAGAAAGTAAAGACAGGTGGGTAGCTTTGTAATTAAATAGTTAGAACTTGGAATATATTTACTAAAACTTACAGGGGAATGAACAATGACTATGTATTTTTGATTCATTTCTTTTTAACAAATGCAGTTCAGTTTTTACAGTAGATTCTCTCAGACTATGCTGATATAACACAAGATAAAATTACCCTTATCAAGTTCACAGGAAGGTACAGGATATTCTAAATTAGCTGTATGAATTCTCTTACATTTTCATTTAAAATATATTCATTAATTTTTTAAAAAGCCTTTTCATGCTGACCTGGGTTGTATCATAGTACAAAAAAATGTGTTCTACATTCATAGCAATCATCTCCCACAAAAATTAGAAAACAGCCTTTTTATAAGATGACAATGTGGGTTTATAGTAAGACAATATTATTTTGCTCTTTGATTTATTAGTAATTACTGCATATATCAATAAACCAATTGCGAATTTGTTAGGGTACTTATACCCTTGATAATTCAATTTATTGTAATCTCTTAACAATTATCTCTTTGTTATGGTTGATGATGTTTTAATTTAAAGGATTTCCACTTTTTAGAAAAATTAATATATTAAAGAGAGAATAAAGCAAATATACATTCACTGTGGGAAGTCTTCATAGTCAACAAGTTACCTTCTATAGTTTAATTTTACACTTATCATATGTGGAGCATCCCTGGTATCTCAGGCAGTAAAAAATCTGCTGCACTGCAGAAGACCAAATTCAATCCCTGAGTCAGGAAGATACCCTGAAGAAGGGAATAGCTACCCACTCTAGTATTCTTGCCTAGAGAATTCCATGGACAGAGGAGCCTGCCAGGTTACAACCCATGGGGTCTCAAGGAATTGTACAGAACTGAACGACTAACACTTTCACTTTCAGAGCCCATGGGTTTTGCATCTACAATTCCCTGCATTGAATCCTCTGCCTGAAGTTTTTGAATAGATGATTCTTTTTTGCTACTTAGATTTTTATTATACAGCCACTACCTCAAAGAGGACTTTAGTAATATCCTACTTAATGGAGACCCTGATCCCATTCACACTTCGTAATAACTATTATAACTCCATGTTATAATCCTCAGAAAATGTATATTCTTCTCTATCTTCTATCTCCCTCATTTGAATGTGTCACAAGAATAGAAATTGTGGCTCTTTTTTTTCGTTTTCACTGCTTAGAAAATTTCCAGACATATAGTAGAGATTCAGTAGTTTTTCAATTGTTGGAAGTTAATTAGAACTCATGAAAAACTCCTCTGCAATTGAGAAAATAATTTTAAAGTTCCATAAATATCAATTTAATTAATAATATTAATTAATATTATTAATATAATAAATATCAATATTATTAATATTAACACATGTGTTAATATGTATATAACTATAACTTGGTAAAAGAAGGCTGTCTCACTAAAGAGTACATAACAACAACAACAACAAAAGTCTTTTGAATGAATATTTTGAGTAGAAGTATACCTCTGTGTTGTAGAAGAGGTGATTAAAAAAAATTAGAGGAAGAATACAAAGATTCCTGAAAGAAAGAGGCACATTAAATTAAGGAAAACCTCATTTATTAAACTTTGGAAATATTCCTGGTTTGACGGTTCTCAACACTCTGCGTTTCATCTCTTCTTGATTTGTCAACTTTAAACTGAGTCTGTTGATTATCCACTACAAAAAATGAGAAATTTCCTTTACTCAAATTGTTTGAAATCATTGATCCCCCCATTTTGGGGAATATGTTTAATACTTGCATTTGTTAGCTATAGTTTTAAATAATACTCTTAAATTTATTTTTATGATACTTCAACTTTAAAGTATAAATTGATTTTTGCTCTATATCTAAATAAGGAAGATGGCATCATACTTTTGTCTTATTCTCTAAGTCATATAACATGGAAATATTTTTATAAAATTACTGTATTATTTGTCTTGATATAGATTTTATATTTAAAACTTAGAAGCCTATACATTATTCAGCAAAATTTATCACTTTTAGGTAGACGGAAGTCAATTGAGCTACTCTGGAGTTTTGAAAATGGTAGTTTCATCATTATTTTCTGCCTCTCTTTTATCTGCTCTTTTCTCAAACTTCTTTCAAATGGATGACTTTTATAAATTATGTGTAACTGCAAATTTTTGTCTCCTTTGTCTCCATTGTATACATGCTTCAAAATTTCTCAGCATTTTTTCTTATGATCTATCTGTTAAATATTTTGTTTAGGCAACACTATGTTAATTTCCAAGGAATTTATTTTGCTTCTAGATTGAGATTTTTAATTGTAACACTTTTATTGTAATTGATGTGACATAGTTTCAGTTTTCAGAAATTCTTATTGGAAAAATTCAACTTTCTTTTACTGTACTGTACTTCTTTCCTTCTGAGCCAGTTGATCTTTTAGCTCATTTTGATTCTCTGCTATGTAGTACTGATTGTTTTCAAAAGTCTAGTGGTACCTACTTGTTCTTTTAGGTTTAAGAATGCAATATACTTTTTAATATGAAAGTTTTGACATTCTGTCAGCTGAGATTTGTATAGGTCTTATGCCAAAATATAGAAATTTTATGCAAGTTCTTTGCAAGTGGATAGTAAATATAAAACAATAAATTGCATATTGCTAAATCATACCATGAGTCAACTGGCACATATTACAACCTCTGTTAGATCTTTTATATTATTTCCCAAGGGTTGTACTAATTGTTCTTTATTCAATAGCTTTAAAATCCTCAAAATATGTCTCTGAATGTGTTAACACTAGTACCCCCAGTGTAAATGTAAGGAAATAAGAATTATAAAATTTAATAACTTGTCCAAATTCATACATGCAGTAATGTTGGATCCAATTTTGTATACTGACAATCTGATGCCAGAGTTCACTATCAATTAATAAATCTTTTCCAAAAAGCTTTCTTAATTTTTTAGTTAATGTCATACTTTAGTCTTTAAATGTACTCATGCTAATAACTAGAACTTACACTGAGAATTTCTGATTTTTAATTTCATAAGCTATTATATAATTTCTGATTTTCTTCTTCTCTGCCCAACAGCATCTTTTCCCAAATGCTTTATCGGCAGATAATCCAGATTCTTCTTATTGTATGAATAAAATAGTTTCTCATTTCTTTATTAAAATATTCACATTTTTTCATCTGTTACTACTGTCCTATATTACCTCTATTTTCTTCAAAGTCAGAGAACCAATTTGTTTTTCTTTTCTTTTTTTTTTCAATTTGTTTTTCATCAAGCTTCTCTTTCATATTTTACTCAAGTTACTGGGGAATATTAGATGAAAATTCACATTAATGAATGCAAATTAGATGAATCAGAGAATATATTTTAATGTATTTCCTTTGCTATGTTGAGATGTTTTTCCTTAAAGTATCTGTATTAATTTTTCTCTTGCTGCTGTAATCAATTACCACAGTCTGAAATTTGCTGAAATTTCAGAAAACAACACAAATTTAATCTTATAGTTCTAGAGGCAGTAGTATGAACTCACTTGATGTAGCTTGTGTGATAAGTTCTTCTGGAATCTCTTTATCTAAAGAATATAAATTATGGATTTTTATTTTATTATCTTCCAAGATAGGAAGATAATAAAAGGAAAAATGATGGGAAGAGGACAATAATAGCATTGGATTTGCTATGTTTGATATGTCTAATAACCACCTGATTAAGATTTGCATGGGGTAGTAATCATGTTGTTTAAACTTTATTTAAATGAAATCTACCTCAGGGGAAAGTAGAGAGAAAAGAAACCCGGACTGAGGATGAAGCTATGACACCATGCAGTATTCAGAATAAGATATGTAAAGTAGACTGAGATCTGGTGACCACAGAGGTAGGTGTAAAACCAGGACCGCAATGTGGACAGAAACTAAAGGATAGGAGAGATTAAAAAGTGGACGAGAAGGTCAACAGTACTTCTGCTGAGAGGAATTAGAGCAGACTTAATAGTAATTGGGTAAATAGATTATTAAATGAGATAAGTTTGTATGTAGTATTTGTATGTATGTATTTCTAAAAGTATGATTAAGTCTGCAGCTACACTATATTTTATGAATACATATTTTGTACAACTTACAGACATTATAGTTAACATATATCTTCAATTTGTTCATATTAAAATATATATTGATGTCATTTAAATAATTAGGCTTGAAATTATAGTCAAGTAAAGGGAGAATCAGTCTTATTCTCACATAGCTACACTTATGCTTACATAGCATAGCTTATTTAAAATAAAATAATTTGTTTATTTGACAATTTTATAGTTAAATAATTTTCACTGTGCATTGCTGGGACTGGTAAAGCTTAACAGGTGAGGTAAACTTATAGTATATTAAATGATGGGTAATGGCCATACAGTGGAAGTGAGAAATAGATTTAAGGGACTAGATCTGATAGATGGAGAGCCTGATGAACTATGGATGAAGGTTCGTGACATTGTACAGGAGACAGGGATCAAGACCATCCCCGTGGAAAAGAAATGCAAAAAGGCAAAATGGTTGTCTGAGGAGGGCTTACAAATAACTGTGAAATGAAAAGAACAGAAGAGCAAAGGAGAAAAGGAAAGATATACCCATTTGAATGCAGATTTCCAAAGAATAGCTAGGAGAGATAAGAAAGCCTTCCTCAGTGATCAATGCAAAGAAATAGAGGAAAACAACAGAATGGGAAAGACTAGAGATCTCTTCAAGAAAATTAGAGATACCAAGGGAACATTTCATGCAAAGATGGACTCAATAAAGGACAGAAATGGTATGGATCTAACAGAAGCAGAAGATATTAGGAAGAGGTGGCAAGAATACACAGAAGAACTGTATATAAAAGATCTTCACGACCCAGATAATCACAATGGTGTGATCACTCACCTAGAGCCAGACATCCTGGAATGTGAAGACAGATGGGCCTTAGAAAACAACACTACCAACAAAGCTAGTGGAGGTGATGGAATTCCAGTTAAGTTATTTCAAATCCTGAAAGATGATGCTGTGAAAGTGCTGCATTCAATATGCCAGCAAATTTGGAAAACTCAGTAGTGGACACCAGACTGGAAAAGGTCGGTTTTCATTCCAATCCCTAAGAAAGGCAATCCCAAAGAAGGCTCAAACTACCACACAATTGCACTCATCTCACATGCTAGTATAGTAATGCTCAAAATTCTCCAAGCCAGGCTTTAGCAATACATACCAAGAACTTCCAGATGTTCAAGCTGGTTTTAGGAAAGGCAGAGGAACCAGAGTTCAAATTGCCAATATCCGCTGGATCATCAAAAAAGCAAGAGAGTTCCAGAAAAACATCTATTTCTGCTTTATTGGCTAAGCCAAAACCTTCAATTGTGTGGATCGCAGTAAACTGTGAAAACTTCTGAAGGAGATGGGAATACCAGACCACCTGACCTGCCTCTTGAGAAACCTGTATGCAGGTTAGGAAGCAACAGTTAGAATGGACATGGAACACCAGACTGGTTCCAAATAGGAAAAGGAGTATATCAAGGCTGTGTACTGTCACCCTGCTTATTTAACTTATATGCAGAGTACATCATGAGAAACACTGGGCTAGAAGAAGCACAAACTGGAAGTAAGATTGCCGGGAGAAATATCAGTAACCGCAGATATGCAGATGACACCACCCTTATGGCAGAAAGTGAAGAGGAACTAAGGAGCCTCTTGATGAAAGTGAAAGAGGAGAGTGAAAAAGTTGGCTTAAAGCTCAACATTCAGAAAACTAAGATCATGACATATGGTTCCATCACCTCATGGGAAATAGATGGGAAGACAGTGGAAAATTGTCAGACTTTATTTTGGGGGGCTCCAAAATCACTGTAGATGGTGACTGCAGCCATGCAATTAAAAGACGCTTACTCCTTGGAAGGAAAGTTTTGACCAACCTAGATAGCATATTAAAAAGCAGAGACATTACTTTGGCAACAAAGTTCCATCTAGTCAAGGCTATGGTTTTTCCATTTGTCATGTATGGATGTGAGAGTTGGACTGTGAAGAAAGCTGAGCACCAAAGAATTGATGCTTTTGAACTATGGTGTTGGAGAAGACTCTTGAGAGTCCCTCGGACTTTAAGGAGATCCAACCAGTCCATCCTAAAGGAAATCAGTCCTGGGTGTTCACTGGAAGGACTGATGTTGAAGCTGAAACTCTATAACTTTGGCCACCTCATACAAAGAGTTGACTCATTGGAAAAGACCCTGATTCTTGGAGGGATTGGGGGCAGGAGGGGAAGGGGACGACAGAGGATGAGACTGCTGGATGGCATCACCGACTCAATGGGCATGAGTTTGAGTAAACTCCGGGAGTTTGTGATGGACAGGGAGGCCTCACGTGCTGCGATTCATGGGGTCGCAAAGAGTTGGACACGACTGAGCGACTGAACTGAACTGAACTGAACTGAACTGAACTAATGGCCATATAGGATTTCTCTGCTAGCTCAACTGGTAAAGAATCTGCGTGCAATGCAGGAGACCCTGGTTTGATTCCTGGGTCGGGAAGATCTGCTGGAGGAGGGCATGGCAACCCACTCCAGTATTCTTGTCTGGAGAATCCCCATGGAAGAGCATCCTGGTGGGCTACAGTCCATGGGGTCACAAAGGGTAGGACATGACTTAGTGACTTTCACTTTCACCCTCAGTGGTCATACAAGTGAATTCCTAAGTAGGGTACCCTATTCGGAAGAATGATGTGACAAAGTTCTGTACATTAAATTACAAAAAGTCTGATAAGAAAATAAGACTTGTTTATTATAATTTTTTTCAAAAATAAAATGATATTTGAAAAATGCTATTTAAGGAATGACATTTAAGCAATTTAAATGTTTTTCTTATTAGGATTGAAGTGTCCCTAATATATTTTCAGCTATACTGTCTGATGAAAAATTATTAGATTTATCTTAAATTTTAAAGGCGGAGTGCAGTAGAATGATAAATATTGCCTTTAATGAGAGCTCTTCTGTCAAAGACAAGCTTCTTATTTAAATGGACCAAAAGGTGGCTCTGATATGTACTATTATTACAAAGTAAATGTCTTTGTAAAATGTGAATTTGACATTATATTAAGACACTCTATTAAGCAGTTAAAATATCTATACCCTTTCTCTCATCTATTTAATCTCAGTCTAATCAATAAAGTGATTTATATTTATATCTTTCAAACTTTAGTTTCCTATAATAATTTGAGAATAAAGCGCCACAAGAGAGGTTTATTTAATCTCTTTTCAGTGATCATTTAAAGAGTGTCAGAGGCCTAGAAGGGCATATGGGGATTGATAGTACTTAGCCTTTGCCATGTTGCTTTTTCCAATAAATAGGGAAAATTGGATTTTGATTTAGCAATTCAGCTAACCAAAATGGCTAGCTATATTTTTAGTCAAGTAACCAGCAAAATGTTAAGTATACTATTCATTATTATAACGTTCATTTTTCCATTGTACTATAAGGTTCCTGGCCTTGGCATATTTCTTGAGAGTGGCCGTAGGGAAATTCTTTGTGTTTGGCAGAAGTCAAGAATTTATGATGTGCCTCTTAGCAATACTAAGGCAAATAGTAAAAACTGTTATCCTTAGTGTAGTTCTTTAAGGCTAACTCTTGGAAACTTATATCTGATTTGAGAGTCTGCTTTACAGTGCAACTGCTTTTATGCTACATTTTAACTTTGAAAAAGGTCTGCCCAACATAGATGCAGAAAGATCCAGGATTTCTCTGTGTGAAGTATTTTAAAAGAAGTCATAAATATGGGTGTGAGTTACCATAACCTTGCTAAGCCAGACTGAGTTATGAGATATGAATATCACCTTCCATTAAAATACTGACCTTGAATAAAATCAGTTACCGTTGTTTAGCAGTGAAAAGATTATGAGTAAAAGTGAGCAATTTAAGACAGTGTAAAATGAATACTTGAACAATGCATATCTCAGCAAAATGAAAGCATAAAATTTTGATTAATATTCACAAGAACAGGAAATATGCCAGTAAATATAATGATTCATTCATTTTTGATTAGCAATATATCTTCAGAATTTTATTGAAGCCGTGACTTTGGCCAACTTGCTTCTAAAAGCTAATTAGATATATAGAATTTTGGAACTGGAAAGACTATCATGGATGAAAAAATGCTGCCTAGATTTAATTTGCTTTAATTTTTATTAATTTTATTGGCATATAGTTGATTTATGACATTGTGTCAGTTTCAGGTGTACAGCAAAGTGAATCAGTTGTATATAAACATTAGTTCAGTTCAGTTGCTCAGTCATGTTCAACTCTTTGAGACACCATGGACTGCAGCACTCCAGGCTTCCTGCTCATCATCAATTCCCAGAGTTCACTCAAACTGATTGTCCATCAAGTCGGTGATGCCATCCGACCATCTCATTCTCTGCCATCCTCTTCTCTTGCCTTCAATCTTTCCCAGCATCAGGGTCTTTTCCAATGAGTCAGTTCCTTGCATCAGGTGGCCAAAGTATCGGAGTTTCAGGTTCAACATCAGTCCTTACAATGAAGATTCAGGACTGATTTCCTTTAGGATGGACTGGTTGGATCGCCTTGCAGTCCAAGAGATTCTCAAGAGTCTTCTTCAACACCACAGTTCAAAAGCTCATTCTTTGGCACTCAACTTTCTTTGTAGTCAAACTCTCACATTCATATGTGACTACTGAAAAACCATAGCTTTGATTATACAGACCTTTACTGGCAAAGTAATACCTCTGCTTTTTAATATGCCGTCTAGGTTTGGTCATAACTTTTCTTCCAAGGGGCAATCGTCTTTTAATTTCATGGCTTCAGTTACCATCTGCAGTGATTTTGAAGCCCAAAAATAAAGTCTCTCACTGTTTCCATTGTTTCCCCGACTATTTGCCATGAAATGATGGGACCAGATGCCATGATATTAGTTTTTTGAATGTTTAGTTTTAAGCCAGCTTTTTCACTCTCTTCTTTCACTTTCATCAAGAGGCTTTTTAGTTCCTCTTCACTTTCTGCCATAAGGGTGGTGTCATCTGCATATCTTAGATTATTGATATTTCTCCTGGCAATCTTGATTCCAGCTTGTGTTTCATCCAGCCTGGCATTTCTCATGATGTACTCTGCATATAAGTTAAATAAGCAGGGTGACAATACACAGCCTTGACATACTCCATTTCCAATTTGGAACCAGTCTGTTGTTCCATGTCCAGTTCTAACTGTTACTTCCTGACCTGCATACAGGTTTCTCAAGAGGCAGGTCAGATGATCTGGTGTTCCCATCTCTTTAATAATTTTCCACAGTTTTTTGTGATCTACACAGTCAAAGACTCACATAGTCAATAAAGCAGAAGTAGATGTTTTTCTGGAGCTCTTTTGCTTTTCTGATGATTTAGTGGATGTTGGCAATTTGATTTTCTAAAGCCAGCTGGCATATCCGGCAGTTCACGGTTCACAGATTGTTGAAGACTGGCTTGGAGAATTTTGAGAATTACTTTGCTAGCTTGTGAGATGAGTGCAGTTGTACTGTAGTTTGAACATTCTTTGGGATTGCCTTTCTTAGGGATTGGAATGAAAACTGAACTTTTCCAGTCCTGTGGCCAGGGCCTCATTTTCCAAATCTTCTGGCATATTGAGTGCAGCATTTTCATATTGAGTGCAGCACAGCCTCATCTTTTAGGATTTGAAATAGCTTAACTGGAATTCCATCACCTCTACTAGCTATGTTTATGATAATTATACCTAAGGCCCACTTGACTTCATATTCTAGGATGTCTGGCTCTAGTGAATGATCACACCATCATGGTTTTCTGATTCATGAAGATGTTTTTGTGTAGTTTTTCTGTGTACTCTTGCCATCTCTTATTATCTTCTGCTTTTGTGAGGTCCATACCGCTTCTGTCCTTTATTTTGTACTTCTTTGCTTGAAACGTTCCCTTGGTATCTCTAATTTTCCTGAAGAGATCTCTAGTCTTTCAATTTTATTTTCTTCCTTTATTTCTTTGCATTGATCACTGAGGAAGGCTTTCTTATCTCTCCTTGCTATTCTTTGGAACTCTGAATTCAATGAGTATATCTTTCTTTTTCTCCTGTGCCTTTAGCTTCTCTTCTTTTCACAGCTATTTGTAAGGCCTCCTCAGACAGCCATTTTGCTTTTTAGCATTTGTTTTTCTTGGGGATGATCTTGATCCCTGTCTCCTGTACAGTGTCATGAACCTCCATCCATAGTTCTTCAGGTACTCTGTCTATCATATCTAGTCCCTTGAATCTCTTTGTCACTTCCACTGTACAATCATAAGGGATTTAATTTAGGTCATACCTGAAAGGTCTAGTGGTTTTCCCTGACTTCTTCAATTTAAGTCTGAATTACGCAATACTTTGTTCATGATCTGAGCTACATCAGCTCCCAGTCTTGTTTTTGGTGACTGTATAGAGCTTCTCCATCTTTGGCCGCAAACAATATAATCAAGCTGATTTCGGTGTTGACCATCTGGTGATGTCCATGTGTACAGTCCTCTCTTGTGTTGTTGGAAGAGGGTATTTGCTGTGACCAGTGCGTTCTCAGAATGACTCTGTTGTCCTTTGCTCTGCTTCATTTTGTACTCCAAGACCAAGTTTCCATTATATATATTCCATTACTCCACGTATCTCTGGATTCCTACTTTTGCATTCAAGTCCCCTTGAATGCAATGTCCCCAATGAAAATGACATCTTCTTTAGGTATTAGTTCTTGAATGTCTTGTATATCTTCATAGAACCGTTCAACTTTAGCTTCTTCAACATTACTGGTTGGGTTATAGACCTGGATTACAGTGATATTGAATGGCTTGCCTTGGAAAGGAGTGACAATCTGTCATTTATGAGATTGCAGCTGTATATATATATGCTGATCTTTTTTTAGATTTTTTTCCCCATATAGACGATTACAGGTTGCTGAATAAATTTCCCTGTGTTATACAATAGGTCAGTATCAGTTATAGATTTTACATATAGTAGTGTAGTGTAGTAGTGTAGTGTGACTGGGACCTGTCAGTCTCAGTCTCTGAACTTATCCCTTCCCTCACTTACACCCTGGTCACCATAATTATTAGTCACTCAATTGTGTCCAACCCTTTCAACCGACCCCATGGACTGTAGCCCACCAGGCTCTTCTGTCCATAGAATTCTCCAGGCAAGAATAATGGGCAGCCATTCCCTTCTCCAGGGGAACTTCTCCACCCAGGGATAGAACCCGAGTCTCCTGCATTTCAGGGAGATTCTTTACCATCTAAGCCACCAGGTAACCATAAGTTTATTTTCTAATTCTATACCTCTGTTTTGTAGTTAAGTTCATCTGTGCCTTTTTTTAGGTTCCACATCTAAGCAATATAATATATTTATCTTTCTCTGTGTGACTTCACTCAGTATGACAATCTCTAGGTCAATTCATGTTTCTGTAAATGTAATTATGCCATTTTTATAGCTGAGTAATATTCCATTATATATATGTACCTTATCTTCTTTATGCATTCCTCTGTTGATTGACATTTATGTGGCTTCCTTGTCCTGGCTATTGTATATAGTGCTTCAGTAAACATTAATATGCTTGTATATTTTCAGATTCATGTCCAGGAGAAGGATTGCTGGATCGTATGGTAGCTTTACTTTTAGTTTTTTTAAGGAACCTACACAGAGTTCTCTATAGTGACTGTAAGGATTTATACACAACAGCATAGGAGGGTTCCCTTTCCTCCACATGCTCCCCAGTATTTATTGTTTGTTTACTTTTGCATGACATGCATTCTGACCCATATAAGGTGACGCTTCATTATAGTTTTGATTTGCATTTCTCTAATAATTAGCTTATAGAATCTTTTCATGTACTTTTTAAGCAATCTACATGTGTTCTTTGGAGAAATGCCTATTTAAATCTTTCACCTATTTTTTTTTCCACTTTTTTTTGTTGTTGTTGTTACTGTTGTTTTGTTGAAATGCATGAGCTTTTGTACTTTTTAGAGTTTAATATTTTGTTGGTTCCTTTGAAATTATTTTCTCCCATACTGAGTGTTGCCATTTTGTTTTGTTTATGATGTTCTTTGCTGTGCAAATTTTTTTAAGTTTAATTAGGTCCCATTTATTTATTTTTGTTTTTACTTTCTTTACTCTAGGAGGTGGATCAAAAAAAATCTTGCTGTGATATTTCAAAAAGAGTTTTCTGCCTGTGTTTTCCTCTATGAGTTTTATAGTGTCTGGCCTTACTTTTAAGTTTTTCATCCATTTTGATTTTATATTTGTGTATGGTGTTAGACAGTGTTCTAATTCCATTCTTTTATATGTAGCTTTCCAGTTTTCCCAACACCACTTATTGAAGAGACAGTCATTTCTCTATTGTATTTTCTTGCTTCATTTGTCATATATTAAGTGACCATATCGTCATTGGTTCATCTCTGGAATTTCTATCCTATTACATTAATCTGTATTTCTGTTTTTGTGCCAGTATCATACTGTTTTGATTACTGTAGCTTTGTCAGATAGACTAAACCCAGGGAACCTGATTCCTCCAGTTCCATTATTTTTTTAAAAATCAAGATTTTATTAGCTATTCATAGTCTTTCATGTTTCCATTCAAATTGTAAATATTTTTGTTCTAATTCTGAAAATTGCTATTCATTCCTTGATTGGGATTACATTGAATCTGTAGATTGTTTTGGGCAATATAGTCATTTTCAAAATACTGATTCTTCCAATCCAAGAAGATGGTATAAACTCTCTATTTGTGTTATCTTTGATTTGTTTCATTAGTATTTTATAGTTTTATGAGCTCAGATCTTTGCCTCCTTAGGCAGGTTTTTGTTCCCTTTATGTCCTCTTTCTGGAGATTTTTTTAAAATCATATATGAGTATTGAATTTTTTCAAAAGCTTTTGCTGCATATACTGAGAAGATCATATGGTTAATATTCTTCAATTTGTTAATATGGAGTATCACATTGATCTGTGAATACTGAAGAATCCTCATATATCTGGGATAAATTCTACTTGATCGTGGTGTATTATCCTTTTAATGTATTGTTAGATGTAG